>NC_092129.1:157608003-157765503 GCF_043159975.1 Macaca nemestrina | reverse complement strand
TCTGGACATGTCACTATATGTCACATATTGTACCTCTCATTTTACTAGGGATTTAATAACAGGTGAGTTCGTGTCCTACCAATAAAACTCGGAAGGAATAGCTGAAATTAAGTCTGAAGTTCGCTGTAAATGTTAGTGTTTATAATTATGCAGAACGGTGTAGAGCTTTAGCTTTGCTCTACCATTTACTAGCTGCATGACTTCGGGCAAGTTAACCTCTGCAAACCCCAACTTGCAGACAAACCCCAATTTGTCTCATTTGTAAAGTAAGAGTAATAGCATGTATTTACTTCGTATAATTGCGAAAAATAAATGATTCAGAACTTGGAATAGTGCATGATACCTATTAAGCGCTCAAACAATAAAAGCTAAAACTACTGCTTTTGTTGTTATTTTTAATCTATTTAGGATAGTAATGTGTTGGAGCCAGAGATGCAGATCTCTGAGAGAGATGCAAATCAAGATAAGTTCCCTTACGGTGTCATGAAAATTATATCAGTTTACTCCTCCTATGAGGTAGATGTATTTTGGAAGGGGGAAAAACAAATCCAGATTAGCAGAGGATGGTTTCGATCCATCGACCTCTGGGTTATGGGCCCAGCACGCTTCCGCTGCGCCACTCTGCTACACTGAGAGGTGGGCTCATAATTAATAATCACCTTTTTTCTAGTGTGTCAAGTTTCCAAATCGCAAAATTATGTTTTCTCTTCTTTTTTTTTTTCCAGACCAGTAATCTATTCGTAATATGGCTATAGGCTTAGGCTACTACTAAGAAAACAGTAAATAAGAAATAGGAAAAAGGCTATTTGGGGTACACTTCTCCTATGTAATATCTGTCACTATGTATTGTGTGAATGTGTACAGTAAATACATAACAGAACGTCTGCTAATATTTCAAATGTCATGTTTTAAAGTTATTGTAAGTTATAGAAATTTAAACACTTCTGAAGAAATAAACGTACTTTCCCTTTTTTCCATGTTGTAATTTGCTAATTCATAATCTGTAGGGGGTCTGGAGCCACATGTGGGGAAAAAAACGGCACATTCATGCACATTTTCAGATACTACTATTAGGGAGTTCACGGAATATCTAGCCTTCTCTGATGTAATGGTTCATTCCCTGTATGAATTTGGGAGAGTAACTGCATTCAGGTTTTCTGCCTCTGGAAATCAAGTGACTTCTTCCGTGATTTGCAGGGAGGGTTGAGGAAATCGTAGAGATCCAAGGAAATTCTATGGAATCGCTTTAGCCTGGAAGAGCTGATCCAAATATGAAGCAGGTAAACTTAGATCATCCACTCAAACCAGACTAGGTCTCTGCGAAGATCTGCTAAGCTTCCGAGGGTTGGAGAGACAGATATGGATGAAAAGATAAGGCCGCAGGTGTGGGAGTGAGAATGGAGAGAAGTCCAGGAGGGTTTAACAATAGGGATGAGTTGCTGAAGAGTATAATTCAGAATATTTGCAATAAAAGAGTGAAAACGTCTCTATAAACCCAGAAATAAGCCCCAAAATACTGTAACATATTCCTGCGTATATCTGCCTATTAAAAAAAGAGAAGGGGGGGCGTTTTGAGGAGGCTAAAGTAATTGAGTATACAAGTGCCTAGGAGAAGCAGGAAAAGCAACTTTTTCCCCCCTGTAATACGTAATGTACTCCCGGCCATACAGTTATCTGAGCCAGGGAGCTAAAAACCATTGACCCCGACGTGATTTGAACACGCAACCTTCTGATCTGGAGTCAGACGCGCTACCGTTGCGCCACGAGGCCTACGAGGTACTTACTTTTTATTTACCTGTCATTCTGATTCATGAAAATAATTTTGGTACTGGTGAAGACCAGGCAGCTATTAACAGACACAAAATAATGACTAGCTGCCCTCTCGGTAAAATTGCTGTCCACCCAATCACTGATTTTCTCTGCCTCCGAATTGCTTCATTTTCACCTTTTCTTGTTTATATCCTTCCGTTTCTTACCTAGTTTTCTCCGTATATTCCAAATATGGAAGTTTTGGGAGTTTCGTTGTTTTTGTCTTTTTAGAAATACATTCTGTTGAAGGTCAGTCGCTTTGGAATGGGGTTGTAGAGAGGAGGTAGTGAAGCGGGAATAATGAGGATCCTTCCTCCCCCGACTCCTCATTAAGGAACGCTGATCAAGGTGAGTTTTAAATTAGTTTCCAAAGTTGACTGCAGGTCACAACCAGTGTTTCCGTTAACGAATTCACGCGAGGGCTGGCAGGTTGTTTGTGCTGCATCTTTTCTGCGAGATAAAGGCGCCTCCCTGTAGCCTCCGTTCTCAGCTGATGAGAGAGTTGATTTCATACACCGACAATTCTTCAGAATCAAGATCACTGGATCTGAAACTGACCCTAAAAAGAATAAGAAATCCTGTCATCAGGAGTGAGTGGGTTATTCTGGCACTGTGTTTTGTTTGGCTGGTTAAAGAGTCTGCCTTGGGTAACCAGAGATCGGAATTTTCTAAAGTCAGCAGGGTTTGTCTGGGGACCTCGAATTTACATATAGACGATCTCCGCAAATAATGCAGGGGCCGCTTTGAACTCTTAGGAAAAGATATTCCAAACAGTGGTCCACTGCTATAAAACACGCATCTTTCACTGAAAATTAAGGTCCCCCCCGCCGCCCCGCCCCCCCTTCCTCCCCACCCCCCCTTCCCCCCCACCCCCCCACCCCCCCACCCCCCCACCCTTCCCCCCGTCCCCGGCTTGCTATGGACTAGAGAAAGGTTTCCCTTTCTTCTGAAAAATCCGTCCAAAGCCCAAGGGCTCCAGCTGGCAATTAAGGACCATAAACACTGAATTGAAGAAGTTTGTGTTTGACCTGTAGATATCATAGTAGCTTTGGTAGGTTGTGTGCTGTTATTCGACTGTTAACAAGCTAAGGTAGTCATTCTACCGGTTCGTGGAAAGAGATAGGGGGCTTGGGTGAGGGGTGCGTTGGGAATCAGAAGCAGTGGGCAACGAAATGAACGGGCGTTTCAGAATATAAATAACCGAGGGTTTAGGAGGATCTGCAGCAGCTTACAGAATGAAAGGATATTCCAGATTTGGTGTTGCCAGAGAATCCAGTGTTGACTGAGAATCTGCTGTTGACTGAAAGTTGAAATACATACTTTTCTCATCTATCAAATTGTAATAACAATAATATCCACCTCACAGGATTGTCGTGAGTTTATTTACATAATGTGCGCTAAAAGAGTTTATACATGCTTAGAACAATGCTTGGCACATCAATTGCTCTCAATAAATGTTACTATCACTATAAAGTTTGGTGAAATTCTTACTTTGTTTTTTTGTTTGTTTGTGTTTGTTTGTTTGTTTTGTTTTGTTTTCAGAGACAGGGCCTCTCTCTCTCTCTCTCTGTTACCATGCAGTGGCTCCAACACAGCTCACTGAAGCCTCAACCTCCAGGGTTCAAGCCATTCTCCTGCCTCAGGTTTCCTAGTAGATGGGACTACAGGGCCACCACTCACAGCTAAAGTTTGGTGACATTCTTAAATGCATTTGCTCACACCACCAGCCTCATTCAGCAGAGAATGTAGTAAAATTTACACTTATCATTTCTTGATTTCTTCCATAAATTTACATTTTGGTGTTAGCAAACAATTAAATACATTTGATCATTTTAGATGTTAGAATTTTTCTGTAACGAGGATAAAAAAAAAAGTAAAAATGGTCATCATCCCAGGTTGCAGCTAAAATTGGACAAGATATTGACAGCATCCAGCTGTGGAGAAACCTGGAAATGATCACCAATTTAGATCAGCGACTGGAATGAAAAACTCAGTGAAATACTTTAACTTATAGAAGTTTATTCGCTCATTTTAATTGGTATTTAATGGTGATTCACAGCACAGCAGATTTCTGTCTGGTTATTTATAATGAATTGTTTCTAACATAGCAGCTAATCTGGGCCCAGCATGGTGGCTCACTCCTATAATCCCAGCACTTTGGGGTGCCAAGGCGGGTGGATCACTTGAGGTCAGGAGTTCAAGACCAGACAGGACAACATGATAAAACCCCACCTCTACTCAAAAATTCAAAAATTAGCCAGGTGTGCCTGTGAGTCCAGCTACTTCGGTGGCTGGCTGAGGCACAAGAATCACTTGAGCCCATGAGGTGGAGATTGCAGTAAGCCAAGATCATGCAACTGTACTCCAGCCTGGGTGACAGAGCGAGATCCTGTCAAAAAAAAAAAAAATTATGAAGGTCTGTTTCTTTTCCCATCAGAAACACAGCTAATCTACATTTCCCAGCCTCCCTTGTACTTAGATGTGGCCATGTGGCTGAGATACGGACAATGAAATGTGGGAAGAAGTCTTGGTTTAGGAAAACTTCTCAGGAGTGTTCCTTTCTCTTTCTGTTGGTCAAATGCTGAAAATCCAGTGGAGAACTCCATGATCCTAGAGCCAAAGCCACTCAATGATCTCTTGGTGATTGCTGGTAAGACCAACCAGAAAACCTGCATTAGATGTTGCCTGAGGGAAAAAAGGCATTTATTGAGTTTAAAAACTGAGACTTACAGTTAAAGCTGTGTTATAGCAACTCCATTATATAATAACACAAGTGTTATAGCTAACGGTATCACTAGCTGCTATTCATAACTAATATAACAATGCTTTATTTCCCCTTGCTCATTTGTCTCCCATGTTTTAGTGCATAAACTAATCTCATAATTACAGTCTTCTCATAAAACACCATGTAATAAGGTAACTAGAATCATTAACATGTACATGATAAACATATGGCAGAAAATACAATTTTCCAAAATTCTAAAAATTATTATCTCATTTAATAATGCACCATTGTTTTATAAATTAATTAGGATATCTCCCGCACTTTACTTTCTCACCTTAAAAAACCAAGCTGAGCAGATATATATAAATAGATAATACTCTTTAGTAAATGCAATACAAGGCTGAGCGTGGTGGCTCACACCTGTAATCCAAGCACTTTGGGACGCCAACGCACACAGATCCCTTGAGCCCAGGAGTTTGAGAACAGCCTGGGCAACATGGCACAAACCCATCTTTACAAAAAATACAAATATTAGTAGGGCATGGTGGTGCACACCTGTAGTTCTAGCTACTCAGGAGGCTGAGGTAGAAGGATTGCTTGAATCCAGGAGGTCGAGATTGTAGTGAGCCAAAATCGTGCCACTGCACACTCTAACCAGGGTGACAAAGTAAGACCCTGTCTCAAAAAAAGAAAGAAAGAAAGAAAGCTGGGTGCAGTGTCTCACGCCTATAATGCCAGCACTTTGGGAGACTGAGGTGGGCGGATCATGAGGTCAGGAAATCGAGACCACCCTGGCTAACACGGTGAAATCCCATCTCTACCAAAAATACAAAAAAAAAAAAATTTGCCGGGTGTGGTGGCACGCACCTGTAATCCCAGCTACTCGGGAGGCTGAGGCAGGAGAATCAATCGCTTGAATCTGGGAGGCAGAGGTTGCAGTGAGCTGAGATCGCGCCACTGCACTCCAGCCTGGGTGACAGAGCAAGACTCCGTCTCAAAAAAAAAAAAAAAAAAGAGTAAACGCAATACTACCTTAAAAATGTTATATTAATGTGGACTTCATTCTAGGTATAATCTTATTTTAGCTTGACTCAGATTTCTTCCCACTCTCATCAAAGTAAATATATTTTTAAATTTATTTTTTAAGAAATTAGTAAATTTCAATCCCACATTTGTTTTTTGTTGAATTCCTTACTGTCTTGGTCATTCCCAGATGGGTGTACTGGTAAATGTTTAACGATCAACTCTTGAGGGAAAGACGCTATCTTAGCAAGTGATGCTTCCAAATTCTCTCACCATAACTGATTCAAACTACAGATGCAGAGTCACTGAATGTTAAATTGGGAAGAGATGTGCATAGTTGGCTCCTGTGAGCCAGTACAAGGGGCTCTATTGTACCACCAATGTCTAGTCTATAGTTTTCTCAACAGTAATGACACTTAGAATAAACTAAGTGTCTTAGTCTGTTTGTGTTGCTACAAAGGAATAACTGAGGCTGGGTAATCTTAAAGCAAAGAGGTGTATTTGGCTCGTGGTTCTGCAGAATGTACAAGAAGTATGGCACCAGCATCTGCTTCTGATGAGGGCCTCAGGAAGCTTCCACTCATGGTGGAAGGTGAAGGGAAGCCAGTATGTGGAGATCGCATAGTGAGACAGAGAAAACGAAAGAGAAGGAGATGCCAGGCTCTTTTTAACAACCAGTGCTGTGAGAACGAAGAGTCAGAACTCACTCCCTCCAGTGAGAATAGCACCAAACCATTCATGAAGCACCTGCCCCCATGATCCAAACACCTCCCCCAAGGAACTGCGTCCAATATCAGGATCACATTTCAGCATGAGACTTGGTGGGGTCTAACAAACCACATCCAAACCATAGCACTGATGTTTATTAAGCATTTATTATGTGCCAATAATATTTATCTGAATTTTTATATGCTGACATATTATATATTCCATCTTTACAATAAGCCTGTGAGGTTGGTGCTGAAAATGTAAAAAATTGCCCAACATGTAGAAACTAAAAGCTAGGGCAATTGAACATACACAATTTTGACACACAAAAAAATTGTTTTTGTTTATGTTGTTGCACAGTATAAACAATGATCACACAAGGCCGTTGTGTTACCTGAGGTGGAACAAGATGAAGACAAGATCAATCCATAACTACATATGACACAGGAAAGAAATAAGGACACTCTACACCCATAAAAAAAAGTAAATACCCCTTTTCCAGGATAGTAGAGTGACTGTGATTTCTTACCAATGACATCCCCAGCCCCACTTTAATTCTTCTCCTGCCTCCTAAATAAAAATTCAAAAAAGTGACTCACACTCAGTTACTGAACTGCTCCACTTCCTGACCACACCCAGTCCAGAGCTGATATTTGATTCCCTTACACTCTCCTTAGAATAGTAAGCTTCTCCCAACCCCCCCTTACCTAGATGCCTTACTAGTCCACTAGTGTTCATTCTCTCTTGCTGTAGCAAGTTTAATAAACCTAGCTTTGTTTGACCACAGGTGTGTTCCTAGAGGTCTTTGGTCAGCAGACTTTAACAGTGTCAGTAGTTTCATTTTACAGAAGAGAAAATTAAAGTTTAAACTGAAGAGTTAGGGAGCCTCTTGTTTGAGATAAGATTTCATACAAGAGATCACTTTACCTTCCTGCAAGGAGCAGATGATCTAGGCTGAACTTATAAGACATCGTCACAAAGAGCAAAATGAACTGGCTGCCAAGATAAGAATTCACAGATGGGTAACCCAGAGATTAAAATAGCCACAACAAGAAGCTATTATCACCCATAAGGATGGAGGGGCAGCGGGAAGAGCCCATGTTAGAGCCCAGAGTGGGAGGTAGAAGGGTGACAGTGGTCCGCAGGAAATGACCCATCAGGAGCTAGAATTCCAAGGGGAGAATCTCAAACCTTGAAATGGATGCAGCTATTGTAGGCAATGCTACAGGAAGCAGAAAGAAAGAATATCCTGGCCTCAGAGTTCCTCTTGAATTCCAACCTTTTGTCATTCTTCCATTGGCTAACCCTACCCAGAAGCCAGAAGGTAAGGATGCTCAGAGCAGAGGAAGGATGGGGAATGAATCTGACAACAAAAAGCCAACTTGATTTACAAGACAACTTGATCGACACCTCCCAATTATGATCAAAGTATTAAATCTACTGAAAATGTTTTAATGCAGGCGGGAGCATGCCTATAATCCCTGCACTTCAGGAGGCCAAGGCGGGTGGATAACTTGAGGTCAGGAGTTCAAGACCAACCTGGCCAACATGGTAAAACCCCTTCTCTACTAAAAATACAAAAATTAGCCAGACAAAGTGGCATGCACCTATAGTCCCAGCTACTCAGGAGGCTGAGGCACAAGAATCACTTGAACCCAGGAGGTGGAGGCTACAGTGAGCCAAGATCATGCCATTGCTCTGCATCCTGGGTAACAGAGGGAGACTCCATCTCAAAATAATAATAATAATAATAAATTGATAATAATAAAAATGTTTTAATGAATGTATAAATGAGTCTTCTCATTAGAGTTTGCTCTTTGAACTAATTCCTTCTAATATGCAGATTCTAATCATAAGAACTCCAGTATAACACAGGGTTATATTTAATATGTATTTATAGAAGTGCCTAAGTTTTATAGCATAAAATCACAGGGAACAACAAATTACAAATACTCAGTTAAAAAAAGTTTTCTTTTCTTTTCTTTTTTTTTTTTCTCCCTCTGTTGCCCAGGCTGGAGTGCAGTGGCCCAATCTCGGCTCACTGCAGCCTCCGCCTCGTGGGTTCAAGCAATTCTTCCGCCTCAACCTCCTGAGTAGCTGGGATTACAGGTGCACGCCACCTCGCCAAGCTAATTTTTGCATTTTTAGTAAAGATGGGGTTTCACCATGTTGGCCAGGCTGGTCTTAAACTCCTGACCTAAGTGATCCACCCACCTCAGCCTCCCAAAGTGCTGGGATTACAGGCATGAGCCACAGCGCCCGGCCAAAAAGTTTTCTTTTCTAAGACATAATTATCAAGTATATAAAACATTCCATATCCCAGGTATAAAAACAGTAGTAATTCACTTATGAAAGAGTGGCATTTTAATAGTAGGACAGTTTGATGGTTTAGTAATAGGATTTTTGTTGGTTTGTATTCAATATAAAACACTTTAACAAAAAAGCCAGGCCATGATAAGCTAAAGGTCAGTTACTTCACTAGATTTCCTTTCTTTGAGCAAAAAACTTTTAAAAACTTTTTTTGTAGAGTTGAAAAACCAGGCCTCAGAAAACATCTCAAATATCCAACAGTCATTAGGGTAGATCAAGGGTCAGGAAACATGCCTGCAGGCCAGATGTGGCCTACTACCTGTTTTTGTACTGCCTACAGCTGTTTTTACATTTTTAGATTGCTGAATATAAATTAAAAGCAGAATAATCATCTGTGCCACATCAACATTATATGAAATTCCAATTTCATTGCCCATAGATAAGGTATTACCGGGACATAGCCATGTCCATTCATCTATGGCTGCACTATAAGAGCAGTTATGAAAGACATAGGAGGACCTGCAAATCCAAAAATGTAGCAGAAAATATAAAGAAAAAAAGAGTTCAGGCCTTTGCACCAGAGGAAGGTGTTTTCTTGCAGACAGAGGCAGCTGTTCCCCTTGGCATCAGATGCATCTCCAGAATTTCTTTCTTATTCTGGTGTTAGCACAGGTATCAGTAAGCAGAAAGGTTCAGAAACTTCCAAAACATACTGTTGCCCAAGGTCACAGCCTGTGGGATACCTGAACTTGGGGTGTCCCCTAGTTCCAGCTGACTCCTCTGCTTGTCATCTTCACTCCCTCTGCTCACTTTCCCAGCTGTGATGAGGCCCAGCTGGAGCTCTGTGCTTGAGCTCCACAGTCCCCATTGTATCCTTGTAATAGTATGATACATTCCTTTTTTCTTCTCCTTAATTGAGTTTGAGTTGCATTGTTAGAAACAAAGTATTAGGATATGAAAACTCAACTTTTGTGTATGTGTATATGTATGTTACTTTAGAAAAAACATTCTTTCCATTTTGCAGGGAGGGTAGGCCAGTCAGCAGAAAAGTAAACAAGCTCTTTTGTGGTTCTAGATCAGTGATCCATCCATCCATTCATTTATTCATTCAACAAATATTTATTGTTGGCCTAATATGTGCGAAGCACTTTTCTAGACCCAAGGGATACTACAGTTAACAAACCAATGAAAACAAACAAATTCCTCTGTGGGTGTTACTATGCCTGGATATGATCCTAGAGACAATCGTAGCCATCTTGTGACCATGAAGGGAGCTAAGCTGATGCATTACATTAACCTTGCAAAATGTAAAGATGGAAAGAATCTGGGTCTTTAATGAGGATACATTGGAATTGCCCTCTGTGTTGTCAGGGTTATAATGCAAACAATCGAACGCACTTCAGATTGTTTACACAGGAAAAGGTTTTTTTTCTTTACTTTTTTTTTTTTTTTTTTTTTTTTTTTGTAGTTAGCTATTTAATGAGGTTCTTAAGACATTTAGAACACCAATTTGTGAGGATAAATTCCATTCGTCAAGGCAAACACAGATCGCAGGTAGCCCTGGAGCTGAGGAACAGCTTTGATTTTTGGTAAAATTTCTAAGTCCACAGCTTTCTGATCAATCTTGCGCTGCTCTGTAATCTCATATTTCTCTTTTTCTGTGTCGAAGATCTCACCTTCCTGGTGTCTGGGCTTCCGCAGCTTCTTCTTCTTGAAGTAAGCATCAGTAAGATGTTTTGGGATTTTTACATTGCTGATATCGATTTTGGTTGAGGCAGCAATGACAAATTTCTGGTGTGTTCTTCGTAGAGGAACTCGATTGAGGACCAGATCCAGTCACAAGTAACAAGCCACTAGCCAGCTGCTTCAGGAAAACCACCATCTTGCCCCTGTGGCGTCCAGTGAGGATGATCAGAATGGTCCTGGGGGCAAGGCTGGCTCGCAGTTTTCTCACGTGCTGACTGAAGGGTTTTTTGCCGTGGCTCAACAGCTTTCGAGGCACATCTTCAGTAGGATAATATCTAGGCATTTTGTGAAGTTTAGCCACCCGGGTACCGCCATTCTTGTCACCACCAACTGTTTAGTAAGAGTTGCAAGAACCTTCTCCTTTTTCTTTTCAACCTTGGATTTAGCGGCTGAGTACTTCCTCTTGTACATGGTCTTTCTGGAATACATGGCAGATCAGGAATACCTGCAAATTCCTCTGACAAGGACAGGGTTGCCGCTGCAATGGGGCTTCCCTTCTTGGGCTTCTTAGCCTTGAGGTTACCCTTTTTCACCTTGCCACCAGCATCAGCCTTCTTGGCTTCGGGTTTCTTCTCTTTAGTATCTGGCTTCTCAACTTTTTCACCTGCCATCTTGCAAGATCAGGAAAAGATTTTTTACAAGAAATTTTGTAACATTTCTATGTTGAGCCTTCAGATTGACTTCCAATGCCACACTGCAGAACTGGACCACTGAGGGAGCTGCTGGCTCGTCTAAAATCACTACAGTGTCACCACCACAGACTACAGCATCACTGCCACAACCAAGAAAACCGCCACGGTCAGAAATCTCCCACCTGCTGCCAGCTCCAGAACCATGCAGCACCTGCATAAACACCAGTAAAACAGATGCCTTATGGCCTGCCTCTCAAGTCTTAAAAATCCATTATGGGTCACTGGAGACTGCTAACAACAGTACACAGGAGAACCAAACAACAGTTGAAACTGCAGAAATGCAGTCCCCGCCTCATTTCTATCCTCCAAATTCCATGTGACTACATCTGATTTGCTAGATATAGTTTGTTTAAGCTACATTTTTCTTCCAAATCACGACTGCCTGAGAAACTAAGAGATGTAGTTTTTTGTTTTCCTGCCTCTACAATACAGAAAAGATCACTAGGAGGAGGGAGAATGACTGTGGCATGCCACCTCACTAGAGTCTCTCCATGTCCTACCCGAGAACATCTTATGAATTGAGAAAACTCTTCATTATTGTTTAAGCCAATAAATCAGTCTGACACTCCAGGGTATGGATTCAGTTCATGACAGAATTTAGGGCTTCTGAGCCCCAACCCTGTTCTCCCATACCTACCACTCCTCACTAACTTTGGTTTTCATACCCCTCCCTTCTCTCATGTGTGGTAGTCACAATATTCAACTAAAGAGCTCAGAGATGAGACTTTCCAGAGAAGAGGGTATCACAACCAAGTTAAATCTATAGAGGTCTTCCTTAACAGACAACTGAAACAGAATTTCTGAGATCTGGTGAATTCAGCAAGAAACACAGGACTGACTGAGTTTCTTCCTCCATGGGTGAAGATAGGAAGACAAGTTTCTCAGACAGTAAAGGGGGATGCTTTAAGAAAGAAATTAACAAGACCTTCTCCATCTGGTGAATTATCCTTGACAATACCCTTATTTTGGGTTCCTTCCTAGTTACTCTTCCAAAGAAAATGACTTTCCCATTTCCATCCCCAAGTAACTAAAATGTCTAGATTTCCTATAGAAACAATGGCATACTTCAGCAACTACCATATGCTGATCATTGTTTAGGAATGCACAAAATAAATCATTCTTGTAGAAGATGTTTATTTTCAGTCTTTAAATGAAGTCTCTCTTAATAGCAGGCTCAATTCAAAATCATCTTCTAGTTTTCAAAAATTCGTAGATACGTGGACTTTCGGAACATGTTTTCTAAAAGGATTCGAACCACCTTTTTATGGATTCAGTTTTGTGTCCCCCAAAATTCATATGTTGAAATCCTAATCTTAGTACCTCAGAATGCAACCTTATTTGGATATAGCTTTGGGAGGACCCAAGGCAGAGCTGTAGGGTGTAGGGGAAGCTGTGGATGCTTCCTGCTTCCTCTGGGTGTGAATGTGGCTGACGGGTTCAGAGGCTGAGGATACCTCTCCAGGATGTTGAGGAAAGAAGCCAGGATTTTAGTGGTTCTGCAATCAGAAACCAGGGCACAAGAACGCAGAGGCAGATGCCCTAGTGGACAGACGACCAGGGAGGGCCAGCAATTCTTCTCCATGCGTGGACACAGCAGCGGTCTTCTCTTCATGTCCAAACTGAGATACCATCTGAGGAAAAGGAGGAGCCCAGAATTAATCAGTAAAGCCCTGAATTGACTAGGAGGAAGACCATTGACTCAGGAGTAGCCTGGTTTGACTAAGATGAAGGATATGCCATTAAGCGGGAAGGGACTGAGGATGGAAATAAAGCTCAGTTTGTATTCATATAAACGTACAGGCACACGCCATCACGCCCGGCTAATTTTTGTATTTTTACTGGTCAGGCTGGTCTTGAACTCCCGAGCTCGTGATCAGCCCACCTTGGCCTCCCAAAGTGCTGGGATTACGGGCGTGAGCCACCACGCCTGGCAACGTTTCTAGGAGCAAAACATGTGCATTTCAGCTTTTGAGGTTCCCTGCTGTGCACAGCCTTCAGCTTGCCATCCATAGGCCCCTGCATTGGCAGGGGTTGAGAGGGTGAGACTTTCTCGGGCCCACGGCACATGCAGTGATACAAATCGGCCACGAGGGGGCGGCGAAGCTGAGAGAGAGAGAGAGAGAGAGAGAGAGAGAGAGAGAGAGAGAGAGACAGACAGAGAGACAGACAGAGAGACAGACTACCGAGAAATGAGATCGAAGAGGCGGGAGGAGGGAAAAAGCTGAGGAGGGAGGAGACGGGACGGGCAAGGAGGGATGGAGAGGAACAGAGAGAGGGAGGGAGGAGAGGAGATGCTAGAGTGAGGGAACGAGGAGGAGACGAGGAGGACTTGTGGGGGGAAAGAGGAGAGAGCAGAGAAAAGGTGAGGAGTAGGAGGAGGGAGAGGAGAGAGGGAGGAGGGGGATGGAGGAGAAGGATGGAGTAGGAGGGAGAGAAGGAGGAATGAGAAATGAAAGGAGCAGGGGAGAAGGGAAAGCAAATTACTTAAGGGGAAAAACAGTTCTCTGGACAGCAGTTAGCGACAGTTGTAGGGTACTTTACATTTTACAGTGTGTCACAGATACTGGCTCATGTTTCCCTCACAGTAACAGCCCAGTTAAGCAGTAAGCAGTAATTGCTGTCCACATATTATTTTCAATCTGAAGTGTTATTTTTAACAAAACATACTTTATATATGACAAAATAAAGAGAAATATTGGAGCAAGTGTACAGACTAATGAACATTTACTACATTTTAGTTTAGTTTTGAGACAGAGTTTCACTCTTGTTGCCCAGGCTGAAGTGCAATGGTGCTATCTTGGCTCACTGAAACCTCCACCTCCCCAGTTCAAGCGGTTGTCGTGCCTCAGCCTCCTAAGTAGCTGGGATTACAAGCATGCGCCACCAAACCTGGCTAATTTTTTATATTTTTAGTAAAGACAGGGTTTCACCATTTTGGCCAGGTTGGTCTTGAACTCCTGGCCTCAAATGATCCAGCCACTTCGGTTCCCCAAAGTACTGGAATTATAGGCATGAGCCACCAAGCCCAGCCTTGTTTTTTGACACAGGGTCTCAAAAACCAAGCCTCTGTTGCCCAGGCTGGAATGCAGTGACACAATCACAGCTCACTGAAGTTCCAAACTGCAGGGCTCAAGTGATCCTCCCACCTCAGCCTCCATAGTAGCTGGGAGTATAGGCATGAGCCACCATGCTCAGCTAAATTTTTTTTTTTTTTTTTTTTTTTTAATTTTTCGTAGACAGGGTCTTCCCAGGCTGATCTTAAACTTCTGGGCTTAAGCGATCCTCCCATCTCAGACTCACAAACTGCCGGGATTACAAGTGTGAGCTACATTTCACAGTCTCTTTAAATGCATTTCTATGTTAATTCTCATGTCTCTGAATAGTGTGTCACCAAAAAGCATGCTGTCTAAGCATGTCAGAGCTCAACCACAGAGGCAAAGGGACAGAGCAGTATGCAAAACTCAACAGAAGTGCATTCTCAAGGAGTTGGCACGCTAATGGTACAGAGAGAAAATAAGTAACAAATATAATGTCAGATGATGACTTAAATGTTATGGAGAAAAATTAAGCATAGGCATGGAAGAAGGATAAAAAGGGGCAGGGGAGAGGGAAGTGGTTAGGGAGGGTTTTAAGCTGCCTCTTCATCTATCAAATGGGAATAATAGCCCCTACCTGCAGGCAACACACCCTCTTTCATCATCCTTGGACTCCTCTCAGGGAGTCAGCCGGGACAGTACCCAGGGTGAGTCATCTTACCTCTCCCCTCCTGCAGGTCTCCAATAGGGAAGGAGGGATGGTTACTGTACATGTTCCCTTCACAATTTCAGATCTTTATAACTGGAAGCCTCATTCTAAATGACTAGAAAGAGATCCTGAGGGTCTTCAAAACCTCATTTAGGGTATTTTCAGACCCATGACCCCAACTAGGCAGGTATCCAATCCCTTTTGAACATTGTTCTCACCTCTCAGGAGGAAAAAAACAAAAACAAAAACAAGAAAACAGAAAAACCAAAGCTCTGTTCTCAAAAAGGCTAGCGAGGAAGTGGATGGAGCCCACAGGGACAAGGCAAGCCACCCTTTTAAAAGACCAAGGAATGAGGCTACACCAGACCTTGGCTGCCTTTGGGACCCTGAGACAGGGACAGGAAGGGCACGACTCAGTCCCTGTAGAGTGTTAGGATTAAAAAAATAGAGACCACAGGAAAGAAATCTACCAACTGAAGTTAGCTAAAGGAGAGTAATAAAGGACCCCAGGAGAGACAATCTATCTTCATAGTGAGATTTGAGGGAATGTCTTCCTATCTACGCCAGCACTGACCCCAATTCATTCAAGGGGGCAGAAGGGGTGGCTGTCTTAATAATCCCATTTCGTATCTCAGCGTGCCCCCGATATTAGAAAAAAGTTACAAAAAGTATAACTAGACAGAGCCAACAACTCTCTCCCACACGCTGGTGGAACTTGCCTTCTGGGTGTTCAACAACAGAGATGCAGAGGCTGATACCAAAGAGGACAAGAGGGCCAAGAAGACAGCCAGTATTTTGGCTCTCACCCTCCTGAATCAGTAGGAAACCCAGATGGGGCCCACCAAGAAAAGGCCCTGCAACTCCCCTAAAGTCACTGGAAACCCCGACTAGGGAGATCTCGGAGGCTAGGCTCTAAGCAGTGTGCCATATGCAAAGGAAGAGGGTCACTGGAAAGGGGAATGTCCCCAGTGAAATTAGTGGAAGTTGCTAGAGTGGCAAGACCATGCCCTGCCCAGGCAGATGGTGCAAGTAGCCGAGCAAGGCTGCTGAAAGGAGCCAGGAGGCTCCTCACACAGCCCTGCAAGTCTCCCTGGAGGAGTCCCAGCTGACCTTAACCGTAAGAGGGGAGAAAATCTTAGTTGGAACAGGGGCTGTCCACTTAGTCTTGAATACCCAGCAAGGAAGTTTATGCAAAAATAAATGCACTATTGTGGGAGTAGAAGGGAAATCACAGAACAAATTCTTCATGGAACCATTAGAATGTGATTTAGATGGGTCAGTGATGTCACATGCTTTCCTCTTTGCCTGAGTGTCCTGTTTCACACTATTAGGGCAAGACCTGTTGCACAAGCTGAGGGTAACCATATACTTAAAAGGAAAGGAATTGAAAATTGAAATTCTTGAAAATAGGGGCCATCTGTAGGCCCTGGCCTTCCTACCTCCTGAGAAGGGCAGGTCAGTCAGAGGACCTGACTTACCTGAGATGGATCCTCAAGTATGGACGACCCAGGAAGTTGGAAGGGCCAGGACTAGACCCCTGTGATTATCAAGCTGAAACCAGGATGTCCCTACCCAAATGAGAGGCAATACCCCTTGAACCAGGAGGAACTTTGGGAATTAAGCCTGTCATAGACAATTTATTTAAGCAAGGCCTACTCAAGCTTTGTCAATCCCCTTACAATACTCCCCTCCTTCTTGTTAAGAAGCCAAATTTAAAATACTGACTAGTACAAAATCTTAGGGCAATTAATAAGGTCGCAGAAGACATATACCCAGTGGTTGCTAAACCTTACACCCTACTGTCCACGCTGCCCCTAGTTAGACATGGTACTCAGTCCTATGTCTAAAAGATGCCTTTTTCTGTATCCTGCAGACCAGACTCTCAGCTCCTCTTTGCTTTTGAGTGGCAGGATTCCCAGACAGGCAAAAAACAGCAGCTAAGATGAACTGTAATACAGCCCGAGGGCTCAAGAAGTCACCCACAATATTTAGAGAGGCCTTAGACAGAGTTCTGGAGGACCTGACCTTGGAACAGGGAACCCTCCTCCAGGACACGGACTACATTCTTATTTCCAGCCCCTCCAGACAAATTTCAGATCAGAATACCATGCTAGTCTTCAACTTCTTAGCAGAAAGGGAAATTATAAGGTCTCCCAGGGAAAAACACAGATTTCTTAGCAGCAGGTTACCTATTTGGGGTCCCTCCTAGAAGGAGAACAACGTTTGTCCCAAGACAGATGGGAGGTAATATGCCAACTATAAGCACCAAGGACCCAGAAGCAACGCTGAAGGTTCCTGGGAATGGCCTGGTTCTGCCACCTCTGCATTCCTGATTTTGGCCTCATTGTCCACCCCTCGTATAAACAATCAAAAGGAAAGGACATGGGCCCTTTTAAATGGATGGTAGAATGCAACCAAGCAGTCCAAGAGGTTAAGACCCAGCTTATGACGGCCCCAGCATCAGCCCTACCAGCTGTAAGCAAACCCTTCCATCCTTATGTCCATGAGAGGAGAAGGAATATCCCTAGGGGTATTAGGTGCTAGCCCCTCTGCCTCAGGTGGTGATCTACTTTTCTAAGCAATTGGACCTGCTTGCTAAAAGCAAACCATCTTGCCTCTGGTCAGTGGCAGCTACAGCCCTCCTCCTGAAGGAGACAGAGAAGCTAACCTTTGGGCAGCCCTTAACTATCTGGACTCCTCACCATACCCAAACTCTCATTAAAGAAAAAGAAGGGGGAGGCAGAATGGCTATCCCCGGGGCAGGACCCTCCAGTTATAAGTAATGCTTATTGATAACCCCCCAACATTTTAAAGGTGTGTCATAATTAGAACCCTACCACCCTATTTCCATCTAAGGATGGGCATTTATTCTACAACTGTCTAGAAGTGATGGAAGAAGTATAGTCCAGTAGACCAGCCCATTGAAAATGCAGAAGCCGAATGGTTGACTGAAGAGAGTAACTGTATGCAAAGGGGACAGAGGAGGACAGGTTATGCTATTGTCTGTCTCACCAAAGTTATAGAGGCCCATGTCCTCCCAACGGGATGCTCTCAAGTTCTCAAAAAGCAGAACTTACTGCACTAACCTGGCTGCTGGAGATGGGGGAAGGAAAAATTATCAGTGTATGCACAAATTCCAAGTATGCCTACTCTATGCTACACACATGGAGCTATTTGGAAGGAAAGGGGCATGTTAACATCTGATAACAAACAGGTCAGAATGGTGCTGTCATTTTTAAAGCTATTGGACTTTAAATAACAGAACCAGCCTGTAGGAGAACAAGCCCAGGTGGTGATTGTTCACTGCAGGTGCCACCAAAAGCGGGAGCACAAATACAATTATTAATGATTATTTTTCATGGCATGTCCTCAAATTTTGACCCCAGGATGCATGGGACCCTGAAAAAGACCTGGAGTCCATAGGGTTACATGCCTCCCACTTCCATGCCTGGTTACAAGGGCTTACCACTGCAACAGCTGTTCTTTCTCTTTTTCCTTCCTTCCTTCCTTCCTTCCTTCCTTCCTTCCTTCCTTCCTTCCTTCCTTCCTCCCTCCCTCCCTTCCTTCCTTCCTTCCTTCCTTCCTTCCTTCCTTCCTTCCTTCCTTCCTTCCTTCTTCATTCTTTCTCTTCCTTTTTCTCTTCTGTCTCTTTTTCTCCTCTCTCTCTTTTTCTTTCATAAAATATAGATGGAGTCTTACTATGTTGCCCAGGCTGGTCTTGAACTGCTGAGCTCAAGTGATCCTCCTGCCTCGGCCTCCCAAAGTGCTGGGGTTACAAGCATGAGCCACCACATCTGATCTGCAATGTCTTTAAAAGGAACTGGAAACCTTTGGTTATGTGGCATAAACCTCTTTATTACTATCTCTCAGTGTTAGAAGGGAGTTTGCATCAATACATCTCATCTAGGGTCCTCAGGGAAAGTATTTAATCTTAGGGTATTCCTTTCCACTGCTTTAAATATCACAGGATCCAAGGCTGTGGAGAAAGGAACCTATATGATCCAGACCAACTCCACTTTGGGCCCTTAGCTACCTCTAATCTAATTATTAGTAGAAGTGGTATAGGGCACTCCCTATACCAAAGCATTTTCTGGTGTCTAGGGATAGGTGACCTAGAGAAGTCCATTAAAAACATCTCAATCCATATTCAACAACCACAGAAAGCTAGAGTCAATACTCTGGATGCTCAACAGACAGACTTGAACTCCTACTTCAATGCTACAAAAACAAATGACTCTAGATGTACTCACAGCAGAGGCAGGGACACATGTACCATGTGAAGAGAGGAATATTGCTTCTATATAAATACCTCTGGCCAAGTTGAAGAAAATTTAGAAATCTGTTATTAAAATATAGCCATACTGGACAAGACAAAGGGAGACCCCTCTTCACCCATCCTAGGCAGGATAGCTAATGATTAATTAGGGTGGCTGGGACCATGACGAAGCCCCATTGTCTCAGTAATTGTCACAGCAGTAACCATTTTAATTTTGGGTCCCTGACTTCTGAACTCTGTCACCAAGTTTGTTGCAAAAAGCCTAAAAGCCGTAAACCTTCTAATGTTGGGCTACTCAGGGGTACAAACAGCTAAGCCTATAGCCAGGAGAGAATCAAACCTATCTGAAAATGACAGGGAAGAGTTTCAGTCCTTTAACAGGATACTTACCTACGCCCAAACTTAGCATAAAGAAGCTACAGAAAATAGACTTTGCCCTTCAGCACCCCTCAAGAATGAGGCATGAACATTTAAAAAGGGAATTTGTTGCACTTGCAATGCCTGCAAGACTTAGCTGGACCCCTATTCTGCTTTTGTTGCCCAATGCAAGGTGTATGTGATATACCTAAATTCCTATTCAGCTTAACTCTGCTTATTTTTAGGAAACAGGATGTCTGTGATCATGGATTTCTTCTTAGGCAGCTTATTCATCCCCTGAAGAACCCCTAGCTTCATTCTAATCCAATTTCCGTGCTAAATGACATTTGCATGTGCACCATGACGATTGACAATCACCATGACAATGACTGGAAGAGACCAAAAAAGGACAAAAAAGAAGAGGCTCCTTGATTCCAAGAAAATCTTCATCCCTTCCCAAGAAAAAGCAGGAATATTCCTTCCCTTGCTCTTAATGCCCAGCCCCTTTACTAAGTAAGATACCGTGCATCTGTGACTTCCCAGTTCTCAGGGGTTGGAAAGTTATTTGTAAGCTATACTCCCACTTCCCCAACTCCATGGTCATTAGACAAAGCCTGCACTGCTTGACACTTGGTTTTGTGTATTGGTTTCTGGACACCACACAGAAAAGAGCCCCTTTAGGGGTAACTGGGACCCCCAGTAACAATATAGTAGAAAGGAAGACTAAAGTCTGTCCAGAAACCTGAACAGATTTTTGTCAAAAACCATTGTCCACTCTGCGGGCCCAACAGACTTTGTCCCACACCAATGTGTTCTTCAAACACATTGGATTCTCCCTAGAAATTATTTATTGCCCCTCAACAGAATTCCTCTTCATCCTGCTTCCATAACCTGTTTTGCCAGGATCCTAGCCCCCATTCTTTCTGTAACCTCAAGATGATATACAAGCTTCTATACTCATTGAGGGGTTGAGTTTTCATTCTGAAGCCTCCTGCATATACACATTAAGTAAATTTGTATGCCTTTTCTGCAACTAATTTGCCTTTTGTGAGTTGCTTTTTCAGTGAAACTTCAGAGGGCCAAAAGAAAAGCCTTGGTCCCCACACTCACAAATAGCAAGTGGCATAACTCCTTCCAACATTACTTTCATAAAGTCAAAATGTTTTTCTTCATGAAGTATTTATTTTATAATATCTATAGTCTGAGAAATAGTTCACTATTTTCTCTATTATCCTGCACAACACAGCAGTTATGAACAGAAACTTCAGCATGAGACAGATCTGGCTTTAAATATCAGCAATCTGTTCATCTCTAAGTGACTGGGCTGGATACTTAATTTCTCTGAGCCTCATCTGTGGGATAAGTGTAACCCAGGATCCCCAGGTCACTGCAGAAAAAGTACCCATTTGTAACTGTTGCACCCTGAGTTTTTGTTGTTTCAAAAATTTTCCAGGAACAACCCCAGCCCCTGCAAAACAAAAACCAATTGGATCCAGAGATGCCTGAGTTGGAGATGAACTTTTTTTTTTTTTTTAACTTTCCACATTACCATACTAAAACCAAGACGGAAGCCTAGTCATCATTTTCTATATATGTGATGTATGAAGAAACATGATCAAGGGCTGCACCTGCCCTGACTTTATCCCACTTTTATATACAATGACTCAGCTGAACAGCACAATAAAGGCCCCACTTTCACCTTTGTTCCAGGAGGCACTGCTTTGGGAACTACTCCAATGTTCTCTTTACTTGTTGCAAGTAATCAAATACATTTGTTAAATCCTCCCTGGTTGGAGTCATTGGACTGACACCTGCCAAGCGATTGAACCTGTCGCTTGGGTAATGTAAGCTCAGCACTAACTGTTTAACAGTGACCTTCTGAGGATTAAATGAGATCATGCATATATAAAACACAAGTATAGTGACTGTAAAAAAGCCAGTACTTAGCAGTTGATAAAAATTAGTTTCATTCTCATCCCCTACACCACTCTGTTACCTGCCTTAAATTGCAATGATCTGGCTGTATTAAGGCCCTCATTTGAACAAACCGATTATAAAAATACATTTTTGAGACAACTGGGGAAATTTGTATAAGACTGGGTTTAGATGATTTGAAGAAAATGCAGTATTAATTTTACTAAACATGATGAAAGCACCGTGGTTATGAAAAAAAGTTTACTAGAGATTCATTCTAAAATGCTTATGTGTGAGCCTGGGCAGAATGGCTCACACCTTTAATCTCAATGTTTCTGGAGGCCGAGGCAGAGGCCTCTTGAGGCCAGGAGTTCAAGACAAGCCTGGGCAAGACCCGGTCTCTACAAAATAAAAATACTCTGTCACAAAAACATACAACACACACACACACACACACACAAATGCACAGAAAATACTTAGGGGTGAAAATGTATGGCATGTGGGAAGAAAAGGGAGGTTAAAGAGACAGAACACTTTCCATCTGGCAAAATGTTAAAAGTTGCTGAAGTTGTGAATGGGCACACGAGGGCTTCTTTTGTTTTTTGTTTGTTTGTTTGTTTTGCTTATTTATTTTTCTTTTTGTATAAGGGCTTCTTTATACTGTATTCTTTTATTTTTTTAATTTGTTATTTATTTATTTTTTTAATTTGTTATTTATTTATTTATTTATTTATTTATTTATTTATTTTGAGATGGAGTCTCACTTTGTCACCCAGGCTGGAGTGCAGTGGCACAATCTTGGCTCACTACAACCTCTGCCTCTCAGGCTTAAGCAGTTTTCCTGCCTCAGCCTCCCAAGTAACTAAGATTACAGGTGCACGCCACCACGCCAGGCTAATTTTTGTATTTTTAATAGAGACAGGGTATCACCATGTTGCCCGGGCTGGTCTCGAACTCCTGAGCTCAGGTGATCAGCCTACCTCCGCCTCCCAAAGTGTTGGGATTACAGGTGTGAGCCACTGTGCCACTGAGCCTGGCTTTTTTTTTTTTTTTTTTTTTTTTTTTGAGATGGAGTCTGGCTCTGTTGCCCAAGCTGGAGTGTAGTGGCACAATCTCGGCTCACTGCAAACTCCACTTCCCGGTTCAAGCAATTCTCCCTGCCTCAGCCTCCTGAGTAGCTGGGATTACAGGCGCCCAACACCAAGCCCAGCTAATTTTTTTGTATTTCTAGTAGAGACGGGGTTTCACCATGTTGGCCAGGCTGGTCTTGAACTCCTGACCTCAGGTGATCCGCCTGCCTCGGCCTCCCAAAGTGCTGGGATTACAGGCATGAGATACTGTGCCCGGTCTGGCCTTTTTTTTTTTTTTTTTTTTAAGATAGGGTCTAGCTCTGTTGCCCAGGCTGGAGTGTAGTGATGCCATCTGGGCTCACTGCAACCTCTGCCTCCCAAGTAGTGAGATTACAGGCATGCACCATCACGCCTAGCTAATTTTTGTATTTTTGGTAGAGATGGGGTTTCACCATGTTAGCCAGGCTGGTCTGGAACTCCTGACCTCAGGTGATCCATCCACCTCAGCCTCCCAAAGTGCTAAGATTACAAGCATGAGCCACTGCGCTTGGCCTTATACTATATTCTCTACTTCTGTGTTTCTTGAAATTTTCCAAAATATAAAGTTTTAAAATAGAATTTTAAAATGACATGAAAATGCTCCGAGGACATTGTTGAACCATAAAAAGACAGGTCACAGGCCGGGCATGGTGGCTCACGCCTGTAATCCCAGCACTTTGGGAGGTCGAGGCGGGCGGATCATGAGGTCAGGAGATCGAGACCACGGTGAACACAGTGAAACTCCTTCTCTACCGAAAATACAAAAAATTAGCCGGGCGTGGTGGTGGGCGCCTGTAATCCCGGCTACTCGGGAGGCTGAGGCAGGAGAATGACGTGAACTCAGGAGGCGGAGCTTGCAGTGAGCAGAGATCAGGCCACTGCACTCCAGCCTGGTTGACAGAGTGAGACTCAGTCTCAAAAAAAAAAAAAAAAAAATTAAGACAGGTCACAAAGTATTCAGAATTCATTTAGGAATAAAAGTACATCATTCACAAATCCATTCCACAAGTATTTACCAAATGCCTACTATGTGTCAGGCACTGTTCAAAAACAACGGTGTTCAGGCTGGGTGCAGTGGCTCACCTCTGTAATCCTAACACTTTGGGAGGCCCAGGTGGGAGGATCACTTGAGCCCAGGTATTTGAGACCAGCCTGGGCAGCATAGTGGGCCCCTGTCTCTACAGAAAAAAAAGAAAGGAAAAAAAAAAAAAAAAGACCAGGGGTGGTGGCGCATGCCTGTAGTCCCAGCTTACTCAGGAAGCTGAGGCAGAAGGATCGCTTGAGCACAGGAGGTCAAGGCTGCAGTGAGCTGTGATGGAGCCACAACATTGCAGCCTGGGCAACAGAAGAAGACGCTATTTCAAAAAAAAATGTTGGGAGCTGAGGGAGAAAGAGGATTGTTCTGCAAAAATGTCAGTCTCAGCTCCCAGGATGGTAATTTTCAACTGACAGGGAAAGTTAGAGCACTTCTAAAAGCTCATGCATCCATCAAATGTGGAACGTCTTTAAACTCCATTTCTGTTTGTTTCAAAAATAGACTGTACCTGAGGCCAATTTGTGGAATTCGAGAAGTTTGATTTCACGATATCCAGTCTCCTCTTGGTACTCAGTTTCACATACCCAGGACTTACTGACTTTTTAACACTGTCCCTTATCAGATAAACTCTGCAAGGCAAGGCCCTTATCTGTTTCACATTTGCATACTTGAAGTAATGAAGATCATGCCTGAAAGATGAAGTGTAGATGACCAAACCGTTGGTTGCATAAGGAGAGAGAGAAAGAGAGAGAAGGAGAGAGGAAGAAATTATCATTATTGTTTACCTTTTACTTAAAAATTCATTTGCTCTAACTCATTTTACATTGCATCTGAGGTCTTTCATTTCTAATTGTGGAATAAAAGGCTATCTCCCTCATTAAATAGACTTCAGGCAATAGCAAGCAGGTTAGAAATATATTTTCGGGTATAAGGGAGTCTCCTCTATCCTAAACCACGCCCTAGAGTAAATAATGATTTTTAACATTTTCTCTGGGGTGCGGAGAGCAATATCTGTTTCTCTTCATGTCCTTCCCCACCTTCACAGTCAGCAAGATGTTTAAGCTGTTCTGACCCACAAAATGGGGAACCTCAGACCTAGCTGATAGAGTCCTCCCTCTGATCAGTGGCAAGGAGTAGCCATTATCATTTTTTAATGGTAATAATACTTAATTTCTTTTTAAACTTATTTTTTAATGGTAATAACCTTTATATTATACTGGGTGTCTGTGTATTGAGTTGCCATTCCAAAGGACTATACAGAAAAATTTACATCTAAATGCTTGACAAAAAAAAATACAATTTTTTTTGAAAAGGAATATATTTGAGATAGAGTCTTGCTGTTTTTCCCAGGCTGCATTGAATAGTGTGATCTCGGCTCACTACAACCTCTGTCTCCGGGATCAAGTGATCCTCCTGCCTCAGCCTCCAGAGTAGCTGGGACTACAGGCGTGAACCTCCACACGCAGCTAATTTTTCTATTTTTATTTAGTTATTTATTCTGAGACGGAGTCTGGTTCTTGTTGCCCAGGCTACAGTGCAATGGTGTGGTCTCAGCTCACTGAAAACTCTACCTCCTGAGTTCATGTGATTCTCCTGCCTCAGTCTCCTGAGTAATTGGGGTTACAACCGTGAGCCACCATGCCTGGCTAATTTTTGTGTATTTTTAGTAGAGATGGGGTTTCACTATGTTGGCCAGGCCTGTCTCGAACTCCTGACCTCAGGTTGTCCACTCGCCTCAGCCTCCCAAAGCACTTGGATTACAGGAATGACCAACCGCACCTGGCCAACTTTTGTATTTTTAGTAGAAATGGGATTTCACTTTGTTGACCAGACTGGTCTCGAACTCCTGACCTCAAATAATCAGTCTGTCTTAGCCTCCCAAACTGCTGGGATTACAGGCATGAGCCATCTCGCCCTGCCAAAACTTTTTTTTTTCTCTCTTGAGACAAAGTCTTACTCTGTCACCCAGGCTTGAGTGTAATGGTGTGATTATGACTCACTGCAGCCTTGAACTCCCAGGCTCAGCTTCCCAAGTAGCTGGGACTACAGGTGCATGCCATCAAGCCTGGCTAATTTTTTAATTTTTGTAGAGACTGGCTTTTGCCATGTTGCCTAGGCTGGTCTCGAACTGCTGGACTCAAGTGATCCACTGTGCTTGGCCTTACAATGTGTTTTAAATGTTCAGAGGAAGGAGATATTTTTTTTTTCTTTGTCTAGAAGAATAAAAGAAGGCTTCACTGACAAGAGGACATTTGAAAACAAAAAAATCAATGAAGTAAAGCACCAAATCACAGTCCTGGCAGGAAATAGGGCACAGTCCAGGAAGGCAATTGAAGAGAGTTTAATGGAGGGACTGTATCCCAGACTTTCAGGTACAGACTGAAAAAGTACCCACTTGTAACTGGTGCACTTTCAGTTCTTGTCTTATTTCAGAAAAGTTCCAGGAAGAAGACCAGTCCTGGCAAAACAAAAATGGGTTGGAACCAGAGATGCCTTAGTTGACGATATGAACTTTGGTGAACACTCATCATTACCGTACTAAAATCCCCACCCAGGGAAGGGCTTATTCACCATCTTCTGTACATTCAATGTATTTGGTGGCTGCCTCATGTAGCTTCGGGGTCCAAAATCTGAGAGACTGGTGTATCCCAGAGGTAGTTTTCTGTTGCCACACACTCCAGTCAGCAGGAATGGGGGTTGTAACTCCTGTACAGTAGTTCTACCTTCTCCACAGTTCTGTTTTCTGCAGTTTGACTTGCTCTTGGCCAAACTTGGTCTAAAAATTTTAAATGAAAAACTTCAGAAATAAACAATTCATAAGTTTTAAATTGCAAGTGACTCTGGGTAGGATGATGAAATACCACCCTCTCCAGGATATGAATCATCCCTTTCTCCTGCGTATCCAAGCTGTGTATGCTACCTGCCCATTAGTCATTGACATCATCTGCCCCTGACATCCAACCACAGATGTTATCATGGCTCAGTGATCCAGGATCACCCAGGCAGATGATCCTCCTTCTGATGTATCATGAGGTCGACAGTAGCCTAACGTTCCGTCACAGTGCCTATTTCGCTCACCTCGCTTCATCTCATCACTTAGGCATTTTATCACCTCATCGCAAGAAGAAGAAGGGGGAGTACAACACAAGATGATATTTTGAGAGAGAGACCACATTCACATAACTTTTATTACAGTGTATTGTTATAATTGTTCTACTTTAAGCTAGTGTTGTTAATCTTTTACTGTACTTAATTTATAAATTAAACTTTGCCATAGGTATGTCTATGATAAACATAGTATATATAGTGTTTGACACTATCTATAGTTTCAGGCATCCACTGGGGGTCTTGGAATGTGTTGCCTGAGGATAAGTGGGGACTACTCTAATGCCATCAGGCTAGCAGGTTCTAAAGGTTTTAATGGCAGTCCCTGGACCATGGCTTATTTAACTGCTTCCAAGGCCCACTGCTACAAAGGGCCCCATTCAAAGTTGGTGGCTTTGTTGGTCACCCTAACTTAGGGGAGCAAAAGAACACTCAGATGGGGTACATGCTGTCTCCAATGCCCCAGTACCCAAAGAGGCCTACCAGCTGTTGGACCCCCTTTTTATTAGTGGATGCCTCCAAGATTAATTTTTTTTGCTTGGTTGTATCTAGAATACTTTTTTGGCTTACTGCCAATGTGGCCTTCACATTTAGCCCACGGACAGTCCATTGTTAGTCTCCATATCCGAAAGCCTTTTTGACTAGCCAAACTGAGCTGTTACATTATGACAGGGTAGTTTGTAGCATTTCTATTTGTAACAATAATTAACACAATAATGTCCTGTTCTTCAGTTAGTATGCAGTACTGTTTTGCTGAATAACCCATTCGGGCTTGGGTGGCTTAGGTGGCAGGCAGGCATGGATATGCCCCACCGTAATGGCTGGAATTCTTAGCTGTGAGCGGGCACACCCCTCAGGCAGTGGTGATGTGCTGGGCCCCAAGCAGCCAAAATGTCAATGACTATAAGACATTCAGCCACAGGAACCAAAGTCACTGGCACCTCAAATGGCCAGAGGCACCCCTCAGCAGATAAGCACCATAGGTCACTGCTTTTGTCCCCAAGCCTCTTAATGTCACCAATTTAATTTTTCCCTTAAGTATACCTGGAAATATTTTCACGTGGGTTCCAATATCTAAGAACCCCAGAAAAATCTGAATTCCTTTTTTCCCCCTTTTTATCTTTTAAAGGAATATTATTAATTTTAAAAGCAGGGACCATGCTAATCTTCTCTATGTCATTCCAATTTCAGTATATGTGCTGCCAAAGCAAGTAGGTCTTTTTTTTTTTTTTAATTTTTTAAATTTTAAATTTTATGAGCACATAGTAAGTGGATATATTTAAGGGGTACATGAGACATTTTGGTACAGGCACGCAATCTGTAATAATCACATCATGGAAAATGGGGTATCCATCCTTTCAAGCATTTATCCTTTGTGTTAAAAACAATCCAATTATACTCTTATTTTAAAATGTACAATTAAAATATTATTTTAATCATATTATAGTCTATATATAGTTGTGCTGTCAAACATTAGGTCTTTTTCATTCTTTTGGTTTCTTTTTTTTTTTTTTTCAGATGGAGTTTTGCTCTTGTTGCCCGAGCTGGAGTGCAATGGCACAGTTTTGGCTCACTGTGACATCCGCCTCCTGGGTTCAAACGATTCTCTTGTATCAGCCTCCCGCGTAGCTGGGACTACAGGCACATGCCACCATGCCCAGCTAATTTTGTATTTTTAGAAGAGATGGGGTTTCATCATGTTGGCCAGGCTGGTCTTCAACTACTGACCTCAGGTGATCCACCCTTCTCAGCCTCTCAGAGTGTTGGGATTACAGGCATGAGCCACCACATCCGGCCCTTTTTCATTAACCATCCAACCCCACGTCCTCTTGCACTTCCTCCCACTCCTACTACCCTTCCAAGCCTCTGGTAACCATTCTTTTATTCTCTATCTCCATGAGTTCGATTGTTTTGATTTTTAGATCCTGCAAATAACTGAGAACATCCAAAGTTTGTCTTTCTGTTCCTGGCTTATTACAAGAACTCCTGTTTTAGCTTGACAGGAATATAGAGTGACTGACTTCCAGTGGGGAGGGAACCAGAGACCTTGGCCCCATTCCCAACTGGGTCATTCAGCCTGAGGCATTTGGATTTGATCGAACCTCTTTGATAGAACCATGGCTTATTGATGAAGTGGAAGGAGTGATACCTGAAGTACCCAGCCCAGGGTGTAGACATCAACCTAGAAGGGTGCAGGAGCTAGACAAACACACCACCCAGGCTGCAGAAGATTTAGCTGGCTATTCTCCGTATTTATTCTTTGGATAATGAGTTTCCGCTCTGTAAATGCCCTTATGAACTGTGTTTGGTTTCCTCTCAGATGCCTCAGGGACCACCAGAGGACCTCTTCCTCTTCCCTCTCAGGGACCTAAGGGGTCATCTGAGTATCCATTTCTTGAGTTCTCTAGCTCTCGAGAATGAACAACCATACAAGTGGCCAACAATTAGAGGGCGGCTTGCCACTGTCCTATTCTATATTTTTTTCTCTCTGCCTCAGTCGGTGCAGCCAGTTCACTCATATCTGCAGGGTTGGGGGTGACCTATGTCCTGTTTACAAAAAGAGTCAAACTGTAAAACATTTGAAGAGATTTATTCTCAGCCATCTCAGCCAAATATGAGTGACCAATGGCCTGTGACACAGCCCTCAGGAGATCCTGAAAACATGTGCCCAAGGTGATCAGGGCACAGCCAAGTTTTGTACAGTTTAGGGAGGCATGAGACATCAATCAAATACACGTAAGAAATTCATTGGTTGGGTCTGGAAAGGCAGGACAATTCGAAGCTGAGAAAGGGTGGTGGGGTGAGGGTGTGGCTTCCTGGTTATAGGTAGATTTAAACATTTTGTGATTGGCAACTGGTTGAAACAGTTATTATCAATAGAAAGGAATGTCTGGGTTATGATGATAAGAGGTTGTGGAGAACAAAGCTTTATTATGCAGCTGAAGCCTTCAGGTAGCAGACTTCAGAGAGACTAGATTGTAAATGTTTCTTATCAGACATAAGATATGTGTTGATGTTAATGCTGGTCAGTTTTTCCTGAAAGCCAAACTTGCATGGGGTATAATGAGACATGTCTGACCCTTTTTTCCTGTCATGGCCTAAACCAGATAATCAGGGTGAACTTTGGAATGCCCTGGCCAAGAGGAGAGATCCATTCAGAAGGTTAGAGGCCTTCGAATTTTATTGTTGGCTTATAATCTCACCTCTCATTCTTCCTTTCATAAATCATCCAGCTGCTTGTCCAGCTCCTGCACCCCTCTAGGTTGATGTCTACACCCTGCGCTGGGTACTTCGGGGTATCACTCCTTCCACTTCATCAATAAGCCATGGTTCTATCAAAGAGGGCCCTGCTCACTGCACCAATTTTGTGAACCACATTCACCATGCACTCGTGAATTTTGTGAACCTGCCTAAGCCTGGTGAGACAGAAGACACTAACATGCAACAAGTTACATAAAGCAAATGTATTACTTACAGATAGGAAGCAAGAGACAACAGAAGCCTAGAATCCACTGTGTGCCTGCTCCCCAAGGCTTGTAAAAGCTGCCTTGGGTGGATGGAGCTTCAATTGCACATGCCCTACTGGTGTTGCAGCTGAGGGTCCCCCAAAGCAGCTTACTCCAGGCTCCATACATCAGGGGTCACGGGAATCACCAGGCTAAACCTCATCCTACTTCCAGGGAGAGAGGAACAAAGCTCTAGCTGTCTTAGCAGTTCCTCCTTAATTCAAGACGTTACATTTTTTAGGAGAGCCAGGAGCCAGGCCCAGGCTGTTTCAGACAGTTCCTCCCTACCTCAGAATATGGGCATTCCCACACACTCTACAGTTGCTCTTCAGACTACAAGCAAGAAATGGAGGAGAACTGGGTCAGTCCCTGGCCACCTGGAGAACAGTCCTGCAGAAAGAAGTCACACCAGTGAAACTGCCTGCCAAGAGGAAACAACTTTATTGACAAGTATGTGAGCAAGAAATCAATTGCTATTAGGTTAAGCCATTGAAACTTACTATTTTTCTTTCTTTTTTCTTTTTTTTTTTTTTTTTTTTTTGAGAAAGGGTATCACTCTGTAGCTCATGTTGAAGTACAGTGGCATCTTAATGGCTCACTGTAGGCTTGACCTTCCAGATCCAAGCAATTTTTGAGTATCTAGAACCACAGGTGCACACCACCATGCCCAGCTAATTTTCAAATTTCTCTAAGGAGACAGGGTCTCCCTATGTGGTCCAGGCTGCTCTCAAACTTTTAGGCTTAGGTGATCCTTCCACCTCTCAACATCCCAAAATGTTAGGATTACAGGCATAAGCCATCTCGCCCAGCCTGAAACTTTTAAATATGTTTGTTACAGAAGCTGACACTACTCTTAACAGGATACATACCTTGCATGTTCAATAATGAATATATAGAAATAGCAACAGTTTTCAGGGGAGCATTGTCTTTGAGGACTAAACTCTGACTTTTTTTCTTATCTTGGCCAAATTCCTCCCTAAGGGACCTGGGGAGTCACCCCTACAAACCGTAAAGTTTCATCAGAGGGGTTTTATTTAACCCTATATGACGTGGTTTGCTTTCCAACCTGGCTCTGGCAGTATCTCACATAATAAATAAGAAAATAAATCAAAATATTTTAGCCCCAAATATATTTCCTTGTCATATCTTGAAATGGCCCTACAAAGTTGTCTCTTGTGGGGGAAAAAAAAAATCTACATTTTTTTTTTTTTTTTTGAGGCGGAGTTTCGCTGTTGTTGCCTGGGCTGGAGTGCAATGGCATGATCTTGGCTCACTGCAACATCTGCCTCCCGGGTTCAAGCGATTCTCCTATCTCAGCCTCCTGACTATCTGGGATTACAGGCACATGCCACCACAGCTGGCTAATTTTTTTGGTATTTTTAGTAGAGACAGGGTTTCATCATGTTGTTCAGGCTGGTCTCGAACTCCTGACCTCAGGTGATCCACCTGCCTCGGCCTCCTAAAGTGATGGGGTTACAGGTGTGAGTCAACGTGCCTAGCCCACTCTTTTCCTTTCCTTTTTTTTTTTTTTTTTGTTTTCTTTCTTTTCTTTTTTTTGTTTTTGAGATAGAGTCTTGCTGTTTTTCCCAGGCTGCACTGAGTAGTGTGATCTCGGCTCACTACAACCTCTGTCTCCGGGATCAAGTGATCCTCCTGCCTCAGCCTCCAGAGTAGCTGGGACTACAAGCATGCACTTCCACACGCAGCTAATTTTTCTATTTTTATTTAGTTATTTATTCTGAGATGGAGTTTGGTTCTTGTTGCCCAGGCTGCAGTGCAATGGTGTGGTCTCAGCTCACTGAAAACTCTACCTCCTGAGTTCATGTGATTCTCCTGCCTCAGTCTCCTGAGTAGTTGGGGTTACAACAATGAGCCACCATGCCTGGCTAATTTTTGTGTATTTTTAGTAGAGATGGGGTTTCACCATGTTGCCTAGGCTGATCTCGAACTGCTGGACTCAAGTGATCCACTGTGCTTGGCCTTATAATGTGTTTTAAATGTTCAGAGAAAGGAGAAATTTTTTTTTTTCCTTTGTCTAGAAGAATAAAAGAAGGCTTCACTGACAAGAGGACATTTGAAAACAAAAAATTCAGTGAAGTAAAGCACCAAATCATAGTCCTGGCAGGAAATAGGGCACAGTCCAGGAAGGCAATTGAAGAGAGTTTAATGGAGGGACTGTATCCCAGACTTTCAGGTACAGACTGAAAAAGTACCCACTTGTAACTGGTGCACTTTCAGTTCTTGTCTTGTTTCAGAAAAGTTCCAGGAAAAAGACCAGTCCTGGCAAAACAAAAATGGGTTGGAACCAGAGATGCCTTAGTTGACGATATGAACTTTGGTGAACACTCATCATTACCGTACTAAAATCCCCACCCAGGGAAGGGCTTATTCACCGTCTTCTGTACATTCATTGTATTAATATGTAGAAGCACGATGGGTACTATGCCTGTGCTGCCTTTATTCCACCTCTACATACAATGACTTAGCTAAACAGCCTAAGAAAAACCCTGTTTTCACCTTTGCTCTGGAGGCACTGCTTTGGAGAATTATCCCTTGGGTTCGACTTGTTCCAAGTAATAAAATCCTCTTGTTAAAACCTCCTTGATTGTGTCCTTGGACTGTCACTTGCCAACCATCTACCCCTTAAGTAGGTAACAAGATCGTTTGCAAAGACTAGGGAAAGGCTTTTGTCACCAACAACAGGTGGTGATGTACCCTGAGGCCACAGCCATGGGTCTGAAGAAGCAAGGAAAAAGCATTTTCAAAGTGCATAAGACTTGTAGCCACAATAGAGGGTCCTGACAGGAGCCGTGGCTTCTACCGTACCACTGTCATCTGCTGCCTGTAGGGAGGGAGATGGGGGGATAGATATCCTGAAGTCTCTGCCTTCTACCCTTTGGAGGATCCCCACCAGAAGCAAAGGCTGCTGACACAGTTCTCAGAAGTCAGCCCCTGGGGCTCAGAGCAGGCTGGAAAAGAACAGAGAATGGAAGCTGGGAGGAAGAGGAAAGTAGAGCTAAAGAATAACCAGCCCAGGTATCCCCCTGCAAGGATTTGCACTCTAGAGGGAGAGCTAGATGTTAATAAATAACTACCTTAATGGGTAAATTGGAGTAAGAGTTATTAGAGTAATAGATAATGTTTACTGAGCATCATGCACCAGACACTGCATGAAAGGCTTCACATGTATACCATTGCTCCATCTTTGCAACCTTCCTATGAAGCTGTCATTACAATTAAGCCCATTTTATAGAGGAGGCTTACAGGGGATAAATAATATGCCCAAGATGACCCAGCCAGTGAGGCTGGCTGAGCTAAATGTGAATCCAGACGGTGTAAGCCTGGAGCTCACACTCAACCAAAATGCCATGCTTTTTGGTCAAGAGCACAGTTACTGCCGGAATCTGGATCTGTTGGATTTAAATGCTGCCACAGCAGGAGACAGGTTCAGATTTTGAAGAGAAGCTTGCAGAGCATTTATCCCTCCAAAGTTTACTAAGGCTATTAATAGTTGATGACTTACTTGATCTCTATCTTTTCTGGGTCCCAACTGTTCTGGAGCTTCATTTCAGTAGCTTTGCCCATTCCACCTGCCCTCCATTAATGTTCTCTTAATAGGAAAATTACATATTTCTCTGACTTCATCTGTACCTGAACTTGCTCCCTAGCAACTGCCACCTGACCCTATGCCCCCACCACCTGATCTTTTTGCAAATCCCTGTAGGACCAAAGAATTAAAAAGTGTCTAGCAGATGCAATTTGCATTGTGCTTTTTGTGGTGGGTTGTCCTATTTTTTTATTTTTTTGAGGCAAAGTCTTGCTCTGTTGCCCAGGTTGGAGTGCTATGGTCCAACCTCGGTTCACTGCAACCTCTGCCTTCTAAGCTCAAGCAGTTCTCTTGCCTCAGCCTCTTGGGTAGGTGGGATTACAGGCGTGTGCCACCACATCTGACTAATTTTTGTATTTTTAGTAGAGATGGGGTTTTGCCACGTTGGTTAGGCTGGTCTCAAACTCCTGACCTCAAGTGATCTGCCTGCCCCGGCCTCCCAAAGTGCTAAGATTGCAGGTGTGAGCCGCTGTGCCTGGACTGCAGGGGGGTTGTTTTAATACAAAATTGCTTTTCTTCAGCTTGTTCTCCATTTCCAGGGCCCCCATCCACATTATCTGCTCTTTCCCAAGCACACACTTGAAGTATCCCGGCAGGCCTGTTGAGTTCAAAGACCCCATGCAAGGTGTCCTGAGAGCCAGAGTGACAGTACTATGATGAGGCTGACCCTAGACTTGCTTATTTCTCTGAAAACAACTCTATCTTACATCACAAATACAGGGGAAAGGGGTGCACAGTCCAGAGTTCATCCCTGTTGTAATCTGCTTCAGCAGTAGCTGCTGCTGGTGCTGGGAGTGGGGTGTGGGGTAGGGGTGGTTGTAGTGATGGGCATCTCAACCAGACACAAACCTATGTGGAACCCTCAGGAAGGCTCAGCCAATAGCAATACATGACTCGGCTGCTGAAGACTCTCCTGCTTGTGACTGTATTCCAGTTTGAGGTACAGGAACAAGGACAGTCCTGACTAAAGCCCTGGCCCAGCCCAGCAAAGTGATCCAAAGATTGAATCAATAGCAGAAACAAAGATGTGTTTGAGAATGGGCTGTGGCGAGACTGTCAGGTAGATATGCATAAAGAAGATAGAAGAATGGGAACATGAGTTCAGAGGGTACCTTGAGGGCTCTGCCTAACTCTTCTCTTAACCCCTCTACCCATCCTCTGTGTCTAGTTCACAGCAAATAGGTAGGAGTCTCTGCTTGTAAATGGAGCCCAGCTCCACTTGTCTCCTAGAACCAATATGGAGGGAGGGGCAGGGAAGAATCGTAAAATCAAAATATTAGAAATACCAGGGACCTTAGAGGTGATCTAGCAAAGTCCAGCCAAGCAGTCTAAGATGGAACTGAAGCCCAGCCATTTTAAGGAGCTAGCTCCAGATCACACAGTTTAGTGTCAGGTCTGAAATGAGGCCCTGAGATATCTGCCTGTGACCTGTAGTGTCTCCCTAGGGATTTAGACAATTTTCCTATTCCAATGCAGTAGCAGTCCCCAGAAAAATAATAATTTTAAAATATCTCATATTTTTTAAAGGGGGGAGGCGTTGTGGAATAGAATATGGAGAGACTGAGAAAATTTTCCCAACTCAGAAACATAATATTTTCTTTTTTTTTTTTTTTTTGAGACGGGGTCTCACTCTGTCACCCAGATTGGAGTGCAAGATCGAGTACGATCTTGGCTCACTGCAACCTCCGCTCGGCTGGGTGCAGTGGCTCATGCCTGTAATTCCAGCACTTCAGGAGGCCAAGGCGGGGGGATCACCAGAGGTCAGGAGCTCGAGACCAGCCTGGGCAACATGGTGAAATCCTGTCTCTACAGAAAATACAAAAATCAGCCAAGCGTGGTGGTGGGCGCCTGTTATCCCAGCTACTCAGGAGGCTGAGGCAGGAGAATCACTGGAACTCAGGAGGCGGAGGTTGCAGTGAACCAAGATTGCGCCCATGCACTCCATCCTAGGCGACAGAGATAGACTCCCTCTGAAAGAAAATAATAATAATAATAATAATAATAATAATGTTTTCATGATGCTATGTTGATATCTGCTTCATTTTAACATATTCAGAGGCTGCTGGCCATAGTCACATGTGAAACTTGGGAATAAAGTAATAGAACCATGGGAAGCACTTGTATGTCTATTGACTTATGTGCTCACAACTATACAGATAATAATTGGGGGCATATGTAATCCACGTTTCTCAATTGACTGACAGTTGTCAGAGGCCAGTGATCTGCTGTTGCTATTCATCATGCCTTCTAGCCGCCTCCACATTCTAAGGCAACTACAATATGTGAGAAGAAATTGATAGGTCACCAAAGTGTGGTATCATATGTATACGTTCTATATTATAGAGCACATATGATTTAACAACAACAAAATAGCTTTCCAGGCCAAATGCAGTCGCTCATACCTGTAATCCCAGCACTTTGGGAAGTCTAGGCAGGAGGATCACTTGAGCCAGGACCTCGAGACCAGCCTGGGCAACATAGTGAGACCCTGTCTCTATTTAGAAAAAAAAAAAAAAAAAGCTTTCTAAACACATCTGAGAACTGTAGAAATCACTGTGGTCTAACCACCTCGTTTATAAATGAAACCACTGATGTTCAGAGAGGAAGTGATTTGCCTATGGCTACCCAGGTTTTGTCCTGGGATGACGATTTAATCCTTAAAATAATAATCTGCTTATGAGTTCTCTGATTTTAAAAGTAATTTCTTTTTATTCCGGAAAATGAGAAAAATAAGGAACTTTTTTGGAGGTTCTAGCAAGGGGGTGAGTGCAGCTACTCGTATATCCTTGAACAAAGAATGATCCGGCTGAGCGTGGTGGCTCCTGCTTGTAATCCTAGCACTTTGGGAGCCCAAGGTGGGCAGATCACTTGATGTCAGGAGTTGGAGACCAGCCTGGCCAATGTGATGAAACCTCGTCTCTACTAAAAATACAAAAATTAGCTGGGTGTGGTGGTACATGTCTGTAGTCCCAGCTACTTGGGAGGCTGAGGCAGGAAAATTGCTTGAACCTGGGAAGCGGAGGTTGCAGTGAGCCAAGATTGCACCACTGCACTCCAGCCTGGGTGACAGAGTGAGACTCTATCTCAAAATAATAATTAATTAATTAATTAATTAAATTAAAAACTAAGAATGAGTCTCCTCTATTGGGGAAGGTCATCCTCTTTGAGCACAGTTTCAAGAGAGAGAAACTTCCTAATGCTCAGCAGCAAGTTTTTTCTAGCTTAGCCCCAGGCCCCCTCACAAGCATGGACGGCTTCCCCAACTTTTTCTTTCTTTCTTTTCTTTCTTTCTTTTTTTTTTTTTTTTGAGACAGAGTCTTGCTCTGTTGCCCAGGCTAGAGGGCAGTGGTGCAATCTCAGCTCACTGCAGCCTCCACCTCCCAGGTTCAAGTGATTCTCATGCCTCAACCTCCTGAGTAGCTGAGATTACAGGCGCACACCACCACACCTGGCTAATTTTTGTATTTTTAGTAGAGATGGGGTTTCACTACATTGATCAGGCTGGTCTCGAACTTCTGACCTTGTGATCCGCCCGCCTCGGCCTCCCAAAGTGCTGGGATTACAGGCATGAGCCACCACACGCAGTCTCTTTCTTCTTGTATTGCAGACCCCTGGGATTCAGTTTACCATGGTCCTTCTCTCAACAGCAGCCACCAGCAAACCACTTAACCCCTTGGGCTCCTTCTTCCCTTCAACCAAGAGCAACTACCATCCTTTTCATTTCTTTTTTCTTTTTTGAGACAAGGTCTCACTCTGTCACCCAGGCTAGAGTGTAGTGGCATGATCTCGGCTCACTGAAGTCTCTGCCTACGGTGTTTTAAGCAATTATCCCACCTCAGCCTTTGGAGTAGCTGGGACTACAGGCATGTGCCACCACGGCCGGTTAATTTTTGTATTTTTTGTTAGAAATGGGATTTCACCATGTTGGCCAGACTGGCCTCAAAATCTTGACCTCAAGTGATCCGCCTGCCTTGGCCTCTCAAAGTGCTGGGATTACAGAAATGAGCCAACACGCCCAGACAGAAATGTTAAAATTTTTTAAAAATTATTTTAGTGCCAATTTAAATCTAAAAAGCATAACCTAAGCAGACTCTCTATCATCTGGTTGACATCCTTATAATCAACTATTGTGGAGTGGTTCCAGTTTCCAAGGAAACTACTGTTTATTATCGTATCAGTGACAAATGACTTCCCTAATAACAAATTTTACCTTTTAATGCTGCATTTTTTAACTAGTTCCCATCTCTCTCAGGAGTTAGAAGATATATTTTCAGATGTATTATAAAAATTAGTTTTTGTCTAAATAAGTTTTTTACATAACTCAGCTGAAGAAACCCTGGCCTAAAAGATGAAGTTCAGCTTTCTTGGACTTTTTTTCTTTTCTTTTTTTTTCTTTTTTTTTTGAGATGGAGTCTTGCTGACTCTGTCACCCAGGCTGGAGTGCAGTGGTACTATCTCAGCTCACTGCAACCTCTGCCTTCCGGGTTCAAGTGATTCTCCTGCCTCAGCCTCCCGAGTAGCTGGAGCTACAGGCACCCGCCACCACACCTGGCTAGTTTTTGTATTTTTAGTAGAGACAGGGTTTCACCATATTGGCCAGGCTGGTCTTGAACCCCCGACCTTGTTATCCACCCACCTCGGCCTCCCGAAGTGCTGGGATTACAAGTGTGAGCCACTGTGTCTGGCTTCCTTGGACTTTTTATCTGCACTGAAGGCACTCAGTGGTCCAGACCACCTACTTCTGCTCTACCTTTGGATATCCTGGCCATGTGCCACCCCTCAGCCTGACCACAACACCTGCAGTGCCCCAAACACACCATGCAGTTTCATGCCTTTACACCCATTTCCTCTCCCTAGTCAACACACCTGGGTGACCCCTATTCTACCCACTCAGACAGGATAGGCTCCATGACCTTTCTGCAACTCTATTTTTCTCATCTAGAAATAGAGTTAATGACATCTACTTATCTAGCAGATGTTTAGGAATGAGATACGGTGTGGAGAGCACCTGGTAGGAACACAGCGCATATCTGTGATAGTGACTGTTAGCCGTTATCCTCATCACCACATCCTTTCCCCACACCTCAGATAGTGTCATAGTCTACCACCTCAGAGAGAAAATAGAAAAGGGAGGTCCCAAACTTCCTGCTCCATCACCTACACCTGCCCCTCCTGATCTGTTTCCTCTGATTTCAACAAGCAGGTGTTCTTTCTCCTATCTCAGGCTAATTCTGCAACCACATTGGGGAGACCCCCACCCCAGCTTCCCTCGGGCTTCTCTATTTGGCCAATTCATTAATTCATTCATTCGACAAGGATCCATGAACGCTAACTATGTGCCAGTCACTATTCCAGGTGGTGGAGTCATAGAAGTGAACAAAACAGAAAGTTCTCATTCAAAAACAACACAACTTGTGGTAGGAGGCAGACAGGAAACAAAATAAGTAGTAATATATATGATGTGTTGGATGATGATAAGTGCTCAGCAGAGAAATAAACCTGGAATAGCAGAACTAGCATTTCTTTCCAAAGGGGTCTTTTTCTGTTGTTCAGGCTAGAGTGCATTGGAGTGATCATAGCTCACTGCAGCCTAATTTTTTTGAAAGACAGGGATCTTGCTATGCATATTGCCCAGATTCTTGAATTCCTGGCTTCATGCAATTCTCCTCCCTTGATCTTTCAAGGCCCTGTGATTATATGTGTAAGCCCTCGTGCCCAGTTGGAAGTTACAGTTTAAAATAGGGTGGTTACAAGCAAGGGGAGCGAGGCACAGAATACCTGGGAGAAAAGCATTCCAAGTTGAGAGAACAGCAGTGCCAGAGCACAGAGTCAGAAGCACTGTGGTATATGTGAAGAATAGCAATGAGGCTGGGGTGGCCGGAGCACACAGGGTGACCAGGAGAATAGGAGGTGACAAAGCCAGAGGGGGTTGAGGGCCAGATCACATATGGCCTTGAAAGTCATCATGCTGACCTGGGCTTTACCTCTGAGAGGGGAGTCACTGGAAGGTTAGAGCAGATAAAGGACTGGACTTACTTAGGTTTTAAGAAGTTACTTCACATGCTAGACTGATATGGGCTGTGGGTAGAGCTGGTGGATGGAGGCCTGAAGACCCAGCTGGGAGCTACTGCAGTGATCCAGGGGAAAGATGCAGATGACTTGTACCAGGGAGGAGCCATGAAAATGTTATGATGCTGGATTTATTTTCAAGACAGAATAAAAAGACTTTGCTGATAAATTTATGGGTGGGGTGTGAAAAAGAAGGGCATCAAGGGTGACCACAAGGTTTTGGTCCAAAGAAACTGTACAGATGGAGTTGCCACTTACTGAGATGGGGAAAATGAGGGAGAAGCCGGTTGTGGAGGCCAGGGCAGGAGCCAGCACAGAATCCAAAGGTCACTTTTGGATATGTTCGGGTGGAGGAGCGTACTAGAGATCGCTGCAGAGATGTAGAGTAGGCCGGTCAATAGTAAGTGTGCAGTCCAGGCAATGGGTCAGGGCTGGAAACACAAGTTATTCTCTTTATATTCGTGTTTGTTGCCACTGCCTGTTTCACTTACCTAATGCATCAGTGATTTATTGCTGCATAACAAATTACCACAAACTTAGTGGTTTAAAACAGCATACTTCTCCAGCCTGGCCAACATGACAAAACCCCATCTCTACTAAAAACGCAAAAAATAAAAGATAAGAAATTAGCCTAGCATGGTGGCACACACCTATAATCCCATTTACTTGGTAGGCTGAGGCACAAGAATCTCTTGAACCCAGGAAGCAGTGGTTGCAGTGAGCCAAGATTGTGCCACTGCACTCCAGCCTGGGCAATAGAGCAAGACTCTGTCTCAAAAATAAATAAATAATAGTACACTTTCATCACTTCAGTTTCTGTGGGTCAGAAGTCCAGGCAGAGCTTAGTGGGCTTCTCTAATCAGAACTTCACAAAGCAAAAGTCAAGGTGTTGGCCAGGCTATAGCCTCATCTAGAGTCTTGACTATAGGAAAATCCTTTTTCCAGAAAACTCAGGTTGTTGACAGAATTTATTTATTTACAGTTGTGGGACTGAGGGCCCCAACTCCCTGCAGGTTGGGGCTGGAGGCTGCTCTCAGCTCCTACAGGCCTTCTTAGCTCCCTGCTGTGTGCATCTCCCAGGATGACTACTTTCCTATTCAAAGCCAGCCAGGAAGACAGAGCCTCTGGAGTGGGTCAGCTAGCAAGACAGTCTTACACATCATAATGCAATCATGGAAGGGACATCCCATCAGCTTTACCATATTTTATTGGTTAACAGCAAGCCATAAAAATTGTTCCTGCCAGGTAGAATAACTTTCCAGCCATCAAATCCAGTATGCACACTGTCCTTTCTCCATCGACCTGAGTAAATCTTCCTGCCTATTTGGCATCTGCTTCATCAGTCCCCAGGGACCTCTTTTGGTCTTTCCCTATTCACGGATACTCCTCAGAATTCTTGCTCTACTTGCTTCATAACTGCTGATATTCCTTTACGCTCTTTTTTTTTTTTTTTTTTTTTTTTGAGATGGAGTCTCGCTCTGTCACCCAGGCTGGAGTGCGGTGGCCGGATCTCAGCTCACTGCAAGCTCCGCCTCCCGGGTTCACGCCATTCTCCTGCCTCAGCCTCGCGAGTAGCTGGGACTACAGGCACCCGCCACCTCGCCCGGCTAGTTTTTTTGCATTTTTTAGTAGAGACGGGGTTTCACCGTGTTAGCCAGGATTGTCTCGATCTCCTGACCTCGTGATCCGCCCGTCTTGGCCTCCCAAAGTGCTGGGATTACAGGCGTGAGCCACCGCGCCCGGCCTCCTTTACGCTTTGGTCCCAGGGTGGGCTACTGTACCTCCAGGTCCAAAGTCTATGTTCTAGGCAAGAGGAAGAAGGAAGTAGGGAGAGTGTACCCTCACACTCCCAGCTATTTTGGCCTCCCTTTGAAGGATTTCTGGGAGAAGTGCAAGCCCACAACTTTCACCTACAAACCATTGGCTCCAACTTAGTCCCTTGGCCTCCCCTATCTACAAGGGGGAAGAGCAGGTTGCAGCACCCAAGAAAATTAGGCCTTATCACTAAGAAGAAGGCAGCATGCACGCTGCAGAAGCAACCAGCCATCTCAAGCAGATACCACACAGCCTAAATTCAAACTGTTGCAATATAATCAAATCCCATCAGCTCCAGTCACATATTAGCCCTAGGAGCTTTCTGGCTTGCAACCCAAAAAAGTGTGTTTTGAGGTCCTAAGCCACAGGGAGAACCAGATTGTCCTATAAACTCCTTACAAGATGGTGTAAAGGAAATGAGCCTTACGGAGATCACAGCCTATGGAGTGTCTAGCTTCAGAGAATATGTACTCCACTGGGAGCATGAGAAACAAATACACAAGAAAATACAATATAGCATAAACCAGGAGCTGAGGGTGAATGAAGATGCTCAGAAAGATCTGCATTAAGAATTTCCTGGGAAAGGTAAAACAATGTCAAGCAGCACTGCCTCTGGAAATCAGAAAAACTATATTATTTGATAACATATCCTAAGCCTAAATGCCAGAGGTTCTTAAAGAGGTGTAGTTTGTCTCATTTTCTTTCCATTCGTACCTTTATTTGGCTCTGTAAAAAAGATCCTCCTCTTCTACATACCTATCTACATGCAAGCAAACTGCTACAGAAGCATTTTAATTAGTGTACATCTTCCTCTCTTTGCACGTTTAATTTTTTTTATTTTCCTACTCCATTCTGCTAATATTTCTATCATGATATAAAAGACACAAGACAGGTGAATATAAAGAAATACTTATATACATCCACACACAAGAACGATTCAAATAGATAAACACAGAAACACAAACACTAAGGGAGATAGGGCTGGAGTTTTTCTTCAACATGTACAATTCAATGTACTTTCAGTTTTCATTTCAACCTTCCTCAGTGGCTTCTGCCCAGCAACTGATGAGAAACATCACCTCTGAGCCAATCAAAAAACTATTTCTTCCAAAGAGCCACTCGGTTACTGTTTCTCATGGTTAGAAGACAATATTTGCTTTCTCTTTGTCATTTCTTCCGGATGAAAGGCTAAGCCGTAATAGAAAGAATGGAGAACTATTGATTGACCATCTTTATTCTGTGGGCTCTGATTCTCCCATGGGAACACCAAGGGGTAAGTGCGGGAAATGGTTTAAAGCCTGGGCTACAACGCCTGGGAGGAGTGGGGCTGAATCGCTGAGAGTGGTGAGTGGGCATGCAGGGAGAGTACTCGCCCAGAGAAACGGGTGCGGTGCCTCTGTGTGTGTGTGTGTGTGTGTGTGTGTGTGTGTACATGCACACACCTGCACATGCACATATGGGCACATGGGAAGACAGGAGAAGTACTGCAAAGAATAAGAAACTGCAGAGGTTGGGATTTAGTGGAAGGAAAGGGAGACAACATGAATGAAGAAATATTCCAACTGCATCTTCTTAACGTATTGTGGTCAGAAAGGGAAAAAAAAAAAAAACCCTTAAAATCTGTTCTGGTCGAACCTACAAAGAACTCAAACAAATTTACAAGAAAAAAACAAACAACCCCATCAAAAAGTGGGCAAAGGATATGAACAGACATTTCTCAAAAGAAGACATTCATACAGCCAACAGACACATGAAAAAATGCTCATCATCACTGGCCGTCAGAGAAATGCAAATCAAAACCACAATGAGATACCATCTCACACCAGTTAGAATGGTGATCATTAAAAAGTCAGGAAACAACAGGTGCTGGAGAGGATGTGGAGAAATAGGAACACTTTTACACTGTTGGTGGGATTGTAAACTAGTTCAACCATTATGGAAAACAGTATGGCGATTCCTCAAGGATCTAGAACTAGATGTACCATATGACCCAGCCATCCCATTACTGCGTATATACCCAAAGGATTATAAATTATGCTGCTATAAAGACACATGCACACGTATGTTTATTGCGGCACTATTCACAATAGCAAAGACTTGGAATCAACCCAAATGTCCATCAGTGACAGATTGGATTAAGAAAATGTGGCACATATACACCATGGAATACTATGCAGCCATCAAAAAGGATGAGTTTGTGTCCTTTGTAGGGACATGGATGCATCTGGAAACCATCATTCTTAGCAAACTATCACAAGAACAGAAAACCAAACACCGCATGTTCTCACTCATAGGTGGGAACTGAACAATGAGATCACTTGGACTCAGGAAGGGGAACATCACACACAGGGGCCTATCATGGGGAGGGGGGAGGAGGGAGGGATTGCATTGGGAGTTATACCTGATGTAAATGACGAGTTGATGGGTGCAGCACACCAACATGGCACAAGTATACATATGTAACAAACCTGCACGTTATGCACATGTACCCTACAACTTAAAGTATAATAATAATAAATAAATTTTAAAAAAAATCTGTTCTGGTCAACTCAAGGCATCTATTCTAAGAGATTCTGAAGAAGGAAAAAAAAAAGAGAAGTACCTTATAGATTTACATGTAAATGTGTTTATTACAGAAGTATTTATAATATAGTAAAATCTGAACCAACATTCATATGCAACAGGTGGGGAATAGACAATGCATGGTTCAGTCATAAAATATGTTCCATGTAACCATTAGGAGTCATAATTTTAATTAAGTGAAATTCTTTATAATTTTAATAACACTGGATCCTTATATTAAACCATTTTTGGTATCTTTTAGGGATAGTACTTGGTTTTCTTTCCATTCATAATTTCCCCAAAACCTAAAGTATGCTTTCCCATACAAGCTACTACATTGTATGAATATATAATAATTGAGAGTCTCTCTGAGCCTACTCTGACTCAGAAAGCTGCTCCTAAAGAAGAAAAAGAACAAACAAACAAACAAAAACCCCAATTGTTTTTTAAACTCTTTCTTTATTTTGGATTTTTGAGTTTCTGCATTTTGTTACTGTAGATTTTACTAGATTGAACAGCCTTAACCTTAAATATTTGCATCAATCTCTAAATTTTTTTCTTCAATGCTAACTTTTATAATTGGAATTTTGAGGGCAAAAGATGCAACATTTTAAAAGCCCTTGCCATGTATATATGGCCAAATGCTTCCAGAAACATTTCCACTTCCATTAGCAAAGTATATGATTATAACTACAGAGTATTTAAGGTTTTATTCCTTTTATATTTTTTCATTGGCAAAATTGTCTATAGTAGAAAGAATGAATAATAAATAACCTAAAATTAAAAGTTCTCCCTCTGAGGACAGCAGAGAAATTTTTAGCTTAGGGACTAATAATAATAATACCTCCTTTTCTTTAGGAGCATAAAGAGCAGTTTTGAGAAGCAGAAGATGTGGTGAAATATAATGTTTAGTCTGATAGTGGGTGTAAGATCCAGGCAGGGGTGGAGCATGACCAGCTGCACAGACCTCTGTTCCCTTGCTTCCTCTGCATCTGTCCCCACCTGCCTCTGCAGATCTTGTTCTCAGAGGCCATTCCCAGAACCACAGCAGCTGGTATTATGGCTACAGGCCTCATGCTCTTTTGTTTTGGGAGAAACTGTTGAGGAGTTAGTATTTACTGAGCAACTAATATGTTGCAGTCTCTATTATTCCTCATAATAATTATTAATTATTAACTAATACATGAAAATTTTAAATTTAAAGCATTCCAACAATTTTAAAAGTAAAGGAAGCAAAAGGCCAAAGTGTCCTTTCACTCACTTAACCTCCAATCTTCAGTTTAGCATTCCTCTTTTTAGGCTTTTTCAGGCATTTACATATATAGTTTTGCAGAAATATATAGCTTTGCTTTTGTTTTTCAATTGAATCATTAGTATAGTTCTACAAGGTACTTTTTGATCACTTAGTATATCTCCATTGTCCAGGCTAGTGACATTAAATCACTCTTTTTAACTGCTGCATTGAATTTCCTCATAGGGATGTATCATATCCCTATGATATGTGGAAGACAGGCAGATGTATCATACATCTGTATCATAGGGATTCCTCTAACCAGTCTCTTGTGGGTGACTGGTTCAGTTGGTAACCACTTTCATACTTTAAAAATAGTGCTGCAGCGTCATTCTCGCAGAGGCTTCTCTCTGCACCCATGCAAGTACTTTGCTGCAGTAGGCATCAGGAAGTGGAATTTTTGGGCCAATTGTGCACATTCTAAGTCTCATACTTGATATTTTTGAGTAACTACAGTTTAAATGGTTTTGTCCCATGACCAAGATCATCAAGCTTGTGACTTCTAGAGCCTTTACCTATTGTCTACCCTCTTTGTGTCCCTAACTCTACCATAGTGGTCCAGCCCATTGTGGGTGCTCAGTAAATATTTGTTGAATAACTTTATGAAGGGAAGAAAGAAAAGATGAGTAAGGTCTGGTCCTATTCAAAGCTCTCCCAATCAATGTCTTTGTGATTAAATGTGGTGGGTTCAGCCCCTGAATGACTTCAGAGCCTCCACCAGGCAATCTGCCTGGATCCCACCAGGAGCCACCAGGCCATGAGTTGACCATGATAATGGCCAAGAGTTTGACCCTTGAGGAGTCCACAGTGTTGGACACCCATAGAGTTGAACAAGGGTGGAACCAGGGAATCCAGTGAAGAGGGTCCTTCATAAATCAGAGGGGGATGATGGAAGCTTGGACCTAGCAAGGGAAGTGTGGGGAAGTGATAGGATTCTGAATATTTTAATGCAGTAGAGTCAGAGATTTCCTGATCAGATAACAGATATTGCTTTTACAGATGGTTTTCCATACTGGAACTCAAAGGTAAAGACATTCAAGGACAGACATTTTTGGCACAGGTAAGATCTTCTTCGGTTACCATACTTGAGTTAGCCCTGGGGAAGTGGACGTTTCCACGCAGAATCCTATAGCTTCTTCCAGGCCACAGTGTCTGTCTCACACCTTCTGGTGTCTCTTGATATGCAGCATAGATGAAAATGGCAAGTTCCCTGGCCTTCCTTCTGCTCAACTTTCATGTCTCCTTCTTCTTGGTCCAGCTGCTCCCTCCTTGCTCAGGTAGGGAACGATTCCATGATTCTACATTTATGTTTATGAAGTAGATGATTACCTCAGTTATATAATTAAGCAGACAATTACCTAAATGCCCTCTTAGAACCTTTAACTCCTTCGTATACCTGAAGTCCATCCCAACCTGAAGGATCATGTGTCACTAAGAGACAAATGGTGCTTCTGTTGGGAATGGTTTCCCCTCTAGGTTCTCTGTATCTAGCCTTCCCTGTCTGAGAAGCACCCTTCCTCTCATGACCCCAAATCCAAAACCCTCTGATGGAGCCTCCCTCTTGTGCCAACAGCTCAGTTTTCTGTGCTTGGACCCTCTGGGCCCATCCTGGCCATGGTGGGTGAAGACGCTGATCTGCCCTGTCACCTGTTCCCAACCATGAGTGCAGAGACCATGGAGCTGAGATGGGTGAGTTCCAGCCTAAGGCAGGTGGTGAACGTGTATGCAGATGGAAAGGAAGTGGAAGACAGGCAGAGTGCACCATATCGAGGGAGAACTTTGATTCTACGGGATGACATCGCTGCAGGGAAGGCTGCTCTCCGAATACACAACGTCACAGCCTCTGACAGTGGAAAGTACTTGTGTTATTTCCAAGATGGCGACTTCTATGAAAAAGCCCTGGTGGAGCTGAAGGTTGCAGGTGAGCCTCCAGGTTTGGTTCTGAGAACATTTGTCCGTAGGATCTAGAGCAGATGCAGAGTTCCAGTTCCTCTTTCAAAAGCACTGCAGACACTCCTGGCTGATCACTAGCGATTGCCTGCACTGCCTTCCAGCTTAGCTTTTCTGCGACCCTTGAGAAAGACACAGGTTTTCCTTTAGGAAGAATTCTTGCTGTACCCTACATGCTCAAGTAAAGAACTCCTTTCCTCTGGCGACCAGAAATATAAGGAAAGTGAAGGACAAGGGATAGGAAACATTAGAAACCATCTCTTCAGTGACTGGTACACCATCATTTTGGTTTAGTTGTGTAACAGACGGCTTCTGTTGTGTCTCCAACCTTAATCAATCTTATGTAGGAAGAAGGAGACCAGGGTGAGACTAAAGCTGTAATTGATGAAGGGCTGCAATCCCTGATTGTTGATGGGGGATGTTTGGTCATTGCTGTGGTTTGCACAGTGTTCATGTTTTTCTCTATGCTCACACATGATGTGGGGTGGTCTTGTTTTTCCCATGATCCATCATAGTCACAAGATGCATTGTCTGTGTTCTGTGAAATTGCTTATGTTCAACAGGATGACATGGAGACCCGGTGTCAGTTTCCCTATGTTGGAACAGCTTTTCTCTTTCTCAGTGCAGTCCCTTGCCCTGTGGCTTCTGGTTGGGTTTGGTTTAAGGGAATCTGCAGCAGACAATCGTAGGAAGAGAAGAGGAAGAAGTCTGGGTGCTTATTCCCTGGCTTCCTTGCTGCAAGGTACCTTCAGGCTGGCTGCATTGCCTTGCTGAAAGTAATAGCTCCTCTAAAGGAAGTCCTCAATGCATGAATCTCTTCTTTTACGTATTCAAAACAGCTTCCTCTCCTCCTCCCTCTGGTAATTGGTGTGGGTGGGAATAGCCACACATTACTGACCCTGGGATACTGCACTAGCAAATTTAGTTTTCCCCTCATCATGACCACACTTTTGTAAACAGCTCCTGAATGAAATCTCTCTTGAATTATCAAATCTGAGACTGCCATTGATTCCCATTAAGACCCTCCTTAATGCAAGAGCTATCAAGAATCTAGGCCAAATTATCCTTCCACAGCACTGGGTTCTAATCTTCATGTTGAAGTGAAGAGTTATGAGGATGGAGGGATCCATCTGGAGTGCAGGTCCACTGGCTGGTATCCCCAACCCAAAATACAGTGGAGCAATGCCAAGGGACAGAACATCCCAGCTGTGGAAGCACCTGTGGTTGCAGATGGAGTGGGCCTGTATGCAGTAGCAGCATCTGTGATCATGAGAGGCGGCTCTGGGGAGAGTGTGTCCTGCATCATCAGAAATTCTGTTCTTGGCCTGGAAAAGACAGCCAGCATTTCTATCGCAGGTCAGTACGTGCTTGGCGTCAGGTTTCTGAGCTGAGCTGTGGCAGTTGAACGAAGGGGGATGTGTTAGTATCTGTGGTCGACCTGGGTCTCTGCACTGAATATAAGGCCCAAAGCACAGATCTGGAGGCGCCTCCTTGTTCCAGGGGAGCTTCTTTCCTCCATAAAGGTGTTCACAACACAAACATTTTCTGAACATTTCCTATCTGCCAGAAAGTATGACAGGCAATGGGAATTGGGGGAAAAACATTCAGATAAGCTCCTTATATAACGTCAAATGACAAAATGGTATATATATATACACACACACACACACATGCATACATACATATATATATATACACACACACACACACACAAACTCTTATCATAGTGAAACAGCTGATCTCCTTGAATAAGAAGGAGATTCTAAAAACCTAGTAAAAAGTTTTGGCCAGGCATGGTGGCTCATGCCTGTAATCCCAGCACTTTGGGAGGCTGAGGCAGGCAGATCATTGAGGCCAGGAGTTTGAGACCTGCCTGGCCGTGGTGAAACTCCATCTCTTCTAAAAATTCAAAAAATTAGCCAGGTGTGGTGGTGGGCACCTCTAATCCCAGCTACTCAGGAGGCTGAGGCATGAGAATCACTTGAACCCAGGAGGCAGATGTTGCAGTGAGCTGAGAGCAGACCACCGCACTCCAGCCTGGATGACAGAGTGAGACCCTGTCTCAAAAAATAAATAAAATAAAATAAAATAAAAATCTAGTAAAAAAATTTTTAACAAAGTTCATGAATTATCAATTCATAGAAAAGGAAATAACCCACAAAAGAGTGCTCATTCTCATTCATTAGGGAAACATTTGAAATCATTTTTCACTTACGATATTTACAAAAATCAAAACGAAACTGCTTTGGCTTATAATACATGGTTCTCATAGGAATGTAGGAAGGCAGTGACTCTCAGTCATTTTTTCGTGTAACTTGCTGTATTTTTGGTGTGCATTAGGTCAACCTCTATTGAGGGCTCTATAGCAATATCTATCCAAACTACATACTTATTGATCCAAACTTCCACTTCTAGGAATTTATCTGATAGATAAGCTTGCATTTGTATGAGATGATCTATGCAAAAGGTTTCTGTTTTTTGTTGTGTGTGTGTTTTTTTTTTAGACGGAGTCTCACTCTGTCACCCAGGCTGGAGTGCAGTGTTACAATCTCGGCTCACTGCAGATTCCGCCTCCTGGGTTCAAGTGATCCTCCTGCCTCAGCCTACCGAGTAGCTGAGATTACAAGCGTGTGCCACCACATCCAGCCAATTTTTGTATTTTTAGTAGAGATGGGGTTTTACCATGTTGGCCAGGCTGGTCTCGAACTCCTGACCTCAAGCGATCCACCCGCCTCAGCCTCCCAAAGTGCTGGGATTACGGGCATGAGTCACTGCAACCGGCCTGTAAAAGATTTCTTATAGCACTGATTACGATTGCACAAGGTTAGAAACTGTGCAGATGTTCACTGCCAGGGAACTTCCATACAAGGGAATACTGCCCAGTTAGTAAAAGGAAAAAGAAGCAATTCTCTCATAACAATATGGAAAGATCTCCAAGGTACATTTTTCACAGAAAAAGCAAGATGCAGAGGGACGTGTATAGAATGCTATTTTTAGTTTAAACAAGAGAAAAAATAAGAATATACTTTAATTTACTTTTTTTTAGCTCTCAATTGGGTTATTTAGTTTACATTTTTAAACTTCAACAAGCAATTTGGTAACACTCACTGTACATCAGACACTTTCTAAGTATTAATTTAATTATTCCAACCTCAGGAGATAGGTATTATCATTACCCTCATTTTATAGATTAGGCCACTACAAACAGAGAGGTTATGTAGTAGTCCAACATCACACTGCTAGTCACACGGGGGAGCCAGCATTTAAACCCATGCCCTCTGACTCCACAGGTTATGTTCCTAAGCATCATATTAAGTGGACTAAGGAGAAGTTAATACATGGAGGGAGGGAGGACTGGGTGGATGAGAGAGTTGCATGCCTTTATGTATATGTAGTTTTGAACCATGTAAATGTGTTACCTATTGAAAAAATATTTAGAAAAAAATGTGTATGACTCTGCTCAAGTTACTTTCCATGCAAGAGGCAGACATCTCAAGATAAGTAATAGTAGAAGCTTGTAGTGAGGATTTACCAAAGTCTTATCTATAGTCCTCTGAGACTTTAGGGAGAGAATCCTTATTTAACCTCATGAGATAGCTTCCCTGCCCCCAACCTGGGCTGAGCAGCTAAAACTTGGGGCACTGAGGCTGGGGAGGCTGAGTGCACCAGCGCCCATGACCCACAGCTCTCCCCATTCGCAGACCCCTTCTTCAGGAGTGCCCAGCCCTGGATCGCAGCCCTGGCAGGGACCCTGCCTATCTTGCTGCTGCTTCTCGGTGGAGCCAGTTACTTCTTGTGGAGACAACATAAGGAAATAACTGCTTTATCCAGTGAGATAGAAAGTGAGCAAGAGATGAAAGAACGGGGATATGCTGCAACAAAGCAGGAAATAAGCCTAAGAGGTATCCAACAAGAGCAGAGAATCTAAGCCCCAGGCTTGCGTGCCCCAGCCTGAAAACCTCACCTCTTTCCCCCACCCTGGCACCGCATCATGTTTAAGGTTTATTTCCCAAAATACCCACCTCACCCATAACAGTTCATCTTTTTTTTGTTTTGTTTTTGTTTTTGGTTTTTGGTTATTTTCCAGAGAGCCTCCAGGAGGAACTCAGTAAGTTTTCCCATTCCCCCAGAGACCCAGGCATGTCTTCCTATCCCGGCTTTGAGCACGTTGATGACTCTTCCCTGTTCATTCCATTGCAGAGAGGAGAAAAATCCAATACTTGACTCGTGAGTGGCTCTGACATTTTCTCTGAATTCAAATCTATTACTCTCTCTCTGCTTCGTTATTTTCCAGCCCATAAGTCATATCCCAGGGTTGAAAAGTGGTCTTGGATCCCTTTACCCAGAAAAAGAAAACAAGTGTGGCTCTTTGGAGAAACCACCCAGTGGTTTTTCTCTCTAGAAAAAAAAAAAAAAAAGAGGTCTTCAATCTCTTTGTACTAGGGGCTACAGACCCTTAAGCTCTAAGAAGCACTGAAGAATATCCAGGGTTACACTTCAAAAGGAAGAGGAAAGAGAAGAATGAGGTGCATTTTCTATGGCAGGAAGCTTACTTGTTTTCCACAATCCAGAGGCTGTTGAAAGGAAAACAAGAATGAAAGATTTAAGAAATAAGAAAATCAGAAGAGAGAGTGGGAAAAAAGTGTGTCTAATAGAGAGGAGTAGCCACAGTGGCTCAGTTGGTACAGATTGATCATAATTGCTTTCAAAAACTAGTCCCTGAAATTGCTCTTTAAATTTCCCAAATTCTTTTTAGAGCAAGGTAAGAAATGATACAGATTGAGAAGGATGGATCTTGTACTCCTAGACATTCGCATATAGACATGGTGACACTTATGCCCAGGTACAGATTCAAAACAGATGAACTGGACCCCATTGGGAAGGAACTCTCACAGTGCCTGCCCTGCCACTAGCATTCAGTCGATGTTCCCAGACTTGATATTAAGAAGAGGTGAAGAAAGAATTGTACCTGCAGATGGAGACCATGCAGAAGGGTGGGATGGTAAAAAAAAAAAAAAAAAAAAAAAAAAGACTAGATGGACACAAAAAGAAGAGGACAGGGCCAACACAGAAAAGACAGAGTTCAGGTGACACCTCTACCTTTCTTTCATTGTAGGTGGAAAGGAGTCTTCGTCTGAAACTGATAAGTCAGCCTGATGCTCTGTAAGTTTACTGGGTCACGTGCCCTGAATATTTCAACCTTTTCTCTGCTGTGACCCGTGGAAGTTCTCAGCTGGATTAATTAGATCTAATCCAAATACTCAATTTCTGTGTGGTGGGGGTTCACCTCTGCTTTTCTGGAGCCTCTGGGAAACTCCTGATCCAGCACACTCGCTTGCAAAGCCTGGCCATGCATCCTGCACATCCCATGACACAGGGAGCCTAGCCTGACATTTTTGAGAAGGTGCCACCCCGATCCATCAGAGCTGTAGAGGAGGGAAGCTGGACCCTGGAAGATACTCTGAAGAAAAAGAGAGAAAACATGTAGTGAGGAGAGAATGCAGTGGGGAAAAGTACAAGAATACTGACCTTTTCCTTATCTGTATCTCCTTCCTTTCAGAATGGAAAATGGCCCTCTTCAAGCCTGGTGAGTAAATCACTGTATGTTCCCTGCACCAACAACCTGAGGGACTATATTCCTTTTTCCTTTTTTCTTCTCCAACTATTGTGATCTGGGGAAGAAAAGTTCCCTTGACATCCTTTGTGGGTAGGAAGACACATAGAGGGTGGAGCTGAGGGGAAGGAGACACACACTGAGTGATACTGCATGGAGAATGAGGATGGAAATGCCAAACAGAGGAGGCGATGCCTGCCCAAAGAACTTTGTCCTTCTTAGGCTTCCCATGCCACCTACTGCCTGTGTCTCCCCAAAGGATTTAATGCTTCCAAGCTTTGGCCTCCACATTTTTAGATGATGATTGCAATCTGTGTTTCATGGGGGCTGAGGTGAAGACTGAGGGAATAATGAACTTGCTTGGCAGGAACCTAGCAAGAAATAGATGGCAAGTTCAAACTGGGTGGTTGAACAAGGTTTCCAGAAAGGAGGGTTAAGAGAAAGCAACAAGGAAAAGTGCAGTGCCCCCATGATTCCCAACAGTGGGGAGCTGTCTCCACCCCTAGCCTGTGAGGGCTAGGGAGGGGAGGCAGTTACTGGAACCCAGAGAAAAGTAGCTCAAAGACAGGGTTTCTTGAGAGAGTCGACAGGCCTTGTTAGAGCAGCACCAGCTGCTGCTGGCAGGGAGGAGGCAGGAAATTAAACGGTGTGTCTTTCCTTTCTTTCTCCTTCCAATCTTCTATCAGGGCTTCCCACTGGCCAAACCCAACAGCAAACCAGAGGACAAGGGAGCCCAGTGGCATTGTTCTTAAAGGACAGATTCCTGGGGCCCAGAAGAAGGTGAAGAAAGCTGAAGGGTAGAGAGTGAACCTGGGGCATATAAGGCCCCACATAGAGCCCAGCACAGAGACGGCCTTGCAGCTATTAGAAGATCAGAAGCTTCCTTCATGCCCTGCTGTAGGCTGAGTACATAACATCATTGCCTTATACAACGCTAGAGATTCATGTTTTAATCTGATTTTTCAGGTGAGGAAATGCTTCAGATGAGGCTCCACCTTGTTAAACAAATTGGATGTATGGAAAAATAAACTGCAGAAAAGGGGAACTCATTTAGCTCATGAGTGGTCGAGTGAAGGTTGAAAATTGACCTCTGATCATAAAGCATTAGTGGGCAGAGTCAATGTGGGGAAGAAAACAAGAAAAAGGTAGAAAGAGGATGCTTGCTGCTTCCTGAGGCAGCATCAGGGTGTTGGGTTAGGCAGATGCTGAGGCAACTCTCATTTCACCCTCCTCTTCCCCTCTGGACACAAGATACCTGGGGCTTTCTCTCCTGGCATCAATGAGAGAGTCACATTTAGGGAAGGCTAGGGATGCCAGGCTCTGGACTCAGGTCTCCTCAGCACAGCCCAGGCCTTGCATGCTGAGGCTCTGAAATCCAGGAAAAATGGTTGACCCCATGGACACTTCCTCAAATTCTCTACAGCGGATGTGATTCTGGACCCCAAAACAGCAAACCCCATCCTCCTTGTTTCTGAGGACCAGAGGAGTGTGCAGCGTGCCAAGGAGCCCCAGGATCTACCGGACAACCCTGAGAGATTTGATTGGCATTATTGTGTTCTCGGCTGTGAGAGCTTCATGTCAGGGAGACATTACTGGGAGGTGGAGGTAGGGGACAGGAAAGAGTGGCATATAGGGGTGTGTAGTAAGATTGTGCAGAGAAAAGGTTGGGTCAAAATGACACCTGAGAACGGATTCTGGACTATGGGACTGACTGATGGGAATAAGTATCAGATTCTCACTAAGCTCAGAACCAACCTGACACTTCCTGAGCCCCTAGGAAATCGGGAATCTTCCTGGTCTATGAGACTGGAGATATGTCATTCTGCAATGCTACGGATGGGTCACATATTCACTATTTCCTGAATATCTCCTTTTCTGGGCCTCTGTATACCATTTTCAGAATTTTGACCTAGGAACCCACTGCCCTGACCTTTGTCCAGCACCAAAAGAAGTAGAGAGTTCCCTCATTCCTGACCTAGTGCCTGATCATTCCCTGGAGACACCAGTGGCCCAAGCTTAGCTAATGAAAGTGGGAAGCCTCAGGCTGAAATAATGTCTCTACTTCTCTCTGCCCAGCCTGAATCTGAGGGTCTCCTTCTCCACAGCAACCAATCACAACCATAAAGCTACAGGCACACACTGAAGAACGCTACTGATATTCATTCTATTTTATTCTGTATACCAAATCTTAGAGTTTCATACCACTTTATTGTCCCTTTTATGCAGATACGGAAACTGGGGTACAGAAAAGTGAATTAACTTTCCAAATTTGGCATGACTGGTAAACAACAGAGCTGGGATCTAAACAGCAATAACTAACATTAATGGAGAATTTAAAATGTTCTGAGTGCTGTGTTATGAGCTTTGGTGGATGTCACTCCTTTAATCCTCACAACACCCTGTCGGGTAGTCTCATTTTGCAAGTATGGAAGCTGAGGCAGGGCAACATTAAGTAGCTTACATAACTCCTACGGTAATTTGTGCTGTTGGGAGATGGTCAGCTTCAGTCTCTGGCCATTTGCCCATTCTTTTCCACCCTGATTCTTCCCCCATGGGAAAAACCCACCTGTAGCCCTGAGGTTCTTTTCCCAGGACAGCTCCAGGGTAAGGATCATTGTAGGTGGTTGTGGAGTTGGCACTCCTTTTGACTCCTTTGCAGCTGATTGTCAGAGCAATAGACCCAGCACTCCTTGGATTAGCTCTGCAGAGTGTCTTGGTTGAGAGAATAACCTCACAGTACCCACGTGACGTGTAACTGGGAAAGAGACTAAAGGCCACATGACATGTAACTGGGAAAGAAACTAAAGGCCACACTCAATGTATAATGAAGCCCTGGTAGGTAACAGAGCCTCTGGGGGGTAAACAGTGTGAATTAGGATTTGAGTTGACTTTGAAGGCTAGCATGTCAAGTCTCCTAAAAACCATCACCTCCTATGGGTGGTAGAGAGTGGTGGTTATGGAAGACCTAAACTAGAAAGAAGGGTCAATATCTTTAGGTCAAAAGGTTTCTTAGGCTTCTGCCCCCTTGGCAGGAGGGAATCCTTCCTGCCTAGGGGATTTTCCAAGGGACAGAGCTGGGGAAAATCCTTATTGATACACACCCATAATTCATTCAACAAATGCTCGAGAATCATATTGTATGTTCAAGACACTATTCTAGAAACCAAGGGTAAATCATTGAGCAAACTATATTAAGATCTCTTCTCTCAAAAAGTGGTTAAATAATTAACCATATATTCTATCAGATGGTGATGAATATCTGTAGGAAACATTAAGCAAGGAAGAAAAAGAGAGGTAGGGGCATGAGACAGATATGTACCCCCAACAAATGTGATAAGTGATCGTGGAGCCAGAGCCAGCCTTCCTATAGTCAAGGTTTCCAGGTAGAACAAATACTCTGTGATATAAGAAATTTGGATGAAGGAAGCTGGAAGAATTACAGGGATATTTTTAATCCCTCTATGGATTCAGTCTGCTGGAAAGGGGTCTATCCACCCCTGTTCATTAGTGGATGTTAAACCCATATTCCTTTCAACTGATGCCTGCTTGGGAAAACTACTCCTCATTATCATCACTATTGTTGCTCACCATTGTATCCCCTCTTCTTGGCATGTGCTTGTCAAGTCTTGGTTGTTCAATAAATTTGTTAATAATGCTTACTCTTCAACTTGGCTTTTTCTGGACTCTAATAAGTCTACTCAGCACAGCAGAGTAGTCTACATACCCATTGTACTCACCACAGATTCAGTTTACCTTATTGCAACTTTTGCCCAACATCCTTATTGTATCCATTTTTCTACTGCAGCCATCTGAATTACCACAAATTCATTGACTTAAAGCAAGACAAATTTATCTCACAGTTTTGTAGGTCAGAAGTCCAACAGGAGTTTCACCAGGCTAAAATCACTGCACTCCAGCCTGGACAACAGAGCTAAAACCCTGTCTCTAAAAAAATATATAAATAAAATTAAAAAGAAAAACAAAAGAGCCATTGCCTAACAGACGGAGCCTCTGAGAGGTAAATAGTGTGAATTAGGATTAGAGTTGGCTTTGCAGGCTACCATGTCAAGTCTCCTAAAAACCATCACCTCCTATGGGTGTTAGAGAGCCATGGTTATGTGAAGCCCTAAACTAGACAGAAGGGTCAGTGTCTTTAGGTCAAAAGATTTCTTAGCATTCTGCCCGCCTGGCAGATTTCTGTCCTCCTCATTATCATTCTAGAGTTTCTGGAAGCTGAGGTCTACTAAGAAGTTCCAGAGGCAGAAAGTGAAATCCAAAACCTTCCTGTTTGAAGTTGGAGTTGAAACACCCACCTTGAAGTGAGAAAATAAGTCTGGCAGGATAAATTGAACAAGCATTTATAGCAGACAGATAGATGCTTGGTGCTGTGATGGGGCCTGTAGGTAGACCACAAAGAAAAGGGTGCAGTGGGATCCTTTTCTCTTAGAGAGCTCACAGTTTACGTGGCCTGTTGGTCTCCTGGTGTTCTCTAACATTAAGGTTCTTTCTTCCTTACCCTCATCCTTTTTTTCCTCTTTTCAATCTCTTGCTTCCTACCTCCTTTTTTTCCTTTACTTTCTTTCTTCACAGAAGAGATGCAATAGGCACTGAGACATCACTGCTTTTTAGCTGAGCCCTGATATCTCTCCCCTGGACTGGGCTCTGATCCCCCCGCTGAAATGAGGGGCAATGAGGGTGGGGGCATCTGGCTGGAGTGCATATGTGGAGGGTGGTACCCAAGGCCCCTCACAATGTGGAGGAACCCCTTCCTGCCCAGGGGATTTTCCAAGGGACAGAGCTGGGGAAAATCCTTATTGATACACACTAATAATTCATTCAACAAATGCTCAAGAAGCATATTGTATGTTCAAGACAGTGTTCTAGAAACCCGGGGTAAACCATTGAGCAAAATATATCAAGATCTCTTCCTTCAAAAAGTGATTAAATAATTAACTATATATTCTATCAGACGGTGATGAATATCTATAGGAAACATTAAGCAAGGAGGGAATAAAGAGAGGTAGGGGTATGAGACATTGCAATTATTAACAGAATGGTCAGGGAAGACTTCATTGTAAAGATGGAAATGGAGTCATCCCATCTGATGGCAAGGAACCATCAGATGCTTGAGGATGGAGCAACCCAGCAACAGGCAAAGAATATGCAAAGGACCTAGGGAAGGAACATCTCTGGCAGTTTCCAGGACCCTCAGGAGGTGATGCTGCTGTGGCTGAAATGGAGTGAGTGCAGGAAGTGAGAGGAGATGAATTCACAGAGGCAAAGAAAACACATTCTATATGGCATTGCAAGTCACAAACATCCTGTGGTTTTTAGAGCGAGCGACATGGAAAGTATTGGAAGGTTTTGAGCTAAAAATTAACATGATCTCACTTGGGTTGGTCTGCTGAGAATGGACTACTGATGGTAAGGGCAGAATAAGAAGGAGGGCACTGGAGTATTCAAGGTGTGAGTGATGGTGGCTTGAGGCAGGGTGGTGGCTGTGTTGATTCAGCATGGCAGGTTAGCTTTATGCACCCTGGTTCTTCCCACAGTGACTCCAGATGTTTCTGCTTTGCTACCTCTGGGCCTTGGCCCTGGGAGCCACTGAGGTGTCAGCCAGGGCTGAGCCAGCATCACTTTGTCCATCCAAGTTTTCTGAGGGAGAAACTAACAGAGCAGGTGGCTAAGGAGCTCTAGAGATGTGCTGCTAGGGGCGCTTTCACCTGGATGTTCTGTTTCAAAATAAGTGGGTATTTCTGGCTGCCTTTTGAGAATCCGTTATGCCCAGCGGGTCTCCCTGTGTGGTGATCCTGCCTGTTATCGTGGTTATTCTGATGATATCCATTGCTGTATGCATCTATTGGATCAACAAACTGCAAAAGGGAAAAAAAGATTCTCTCAGGGCAAAAGGAGTTTGAAGAGGAAAGGAAAGAAACCGCACTAAAGGAACTGGAGAAAGAACGTGTGGAAAAAGAAAGAACTTCAAATACAAGGTAAAGGAGGCCGAGTACAGTGGCTCATGCCTTCAATCCTAGTACTGTGGGAGGCTGAGGCAGGCAGATCGCTTGAGCCCAGGAGGTCGACACCAACCTGGGCAATAAAGTGAGACCCCATCTGTAATTAAAAAAAAAAAAAAAAGTAAGAGTAGGAGGACAGTTCACCATTATAGAAAAGACACAGCTCTCCCAGGTACCAGTGTATGGAAGAGAGAGGAAACACACGGCAGCAGCAGCAAGGACTTGGAACTCTCATGTCTTTGGAAGGAATCTCTCAGAGCTTTTGTTCTTTCATTCTGCCACCATTGCATTCATTCACCTGGCTACATAAAGTACTAAATGGTTGAGCAAAAGCAAGCGTAACAATGTACCAGTACTACCCAGCCACCTGATCACATGTCATTTCTGATTTCTGACAGTGCCCTAGGCATGAGGGAAGGGAGATGTTGCTGTTCATAGAAAGGATGGTTCCTGCATTGTTTACTATAAACCCAACTTCTTTTAGTTCTTCTATTGAAGATATGATTTTGTTTCTGTTTGTTTTTCAGAGCAACTTCAAGAAGAATTACGTAAGTTTAGCCTTTCCTGAACTACTCCATATACAATTTGAGTTCTGCTCAGTTAGCAACATCTCATGACATTCACCTCTGTCTGTCCCTTGAGGATGGTGAAGAACATTCTTACATGCTGATGAGTGCTCCTGATGTTCCCTCAGATCTCAGCTTTCTCCCCACCAGCTAGCTAATGGGACTCATTAGACAAGATGAGCAAGGGACTCAGGGCGAGGTGGGGACAGCAGGGAACTGGGGTCTGTTCATCAACAGTGTCCCAGCAGTGATGCATCATGGTTCTTCTCTCAGGGAATCCCAGCAGCTCTAAATCAACCCTATGGTTTACATCCCAGGATCCTTTCTCTTTTGGAATAATTTAATGCATGATGACAAGAGGTTTCCCATAGATAGTGGCCTCCCGAAGAGTTATGCTTCACTGGTTTTTGCTCTTTGATTCTGGATCAATTTGAAAGAAGACAATGCTGTCTTAGCAATTTATAAGTAGGGATAGTGTAGACTGTGTATAGTTGAAGGCCCATGTGGGGAAGAGGCTATAAAGGTTCCCAATAAGCCTGACAGAATGGTATACAAATAGGTGGCCAGAAATGCCTTTCTGCTTCTAAGAGAGCACGGATACTTTGTGTATAGCCTGCCAGGGGAGGTGTCTGGGTGAGTGGGAGAGCACAGAACCCAACTGCCCACTCCCAATGAGCACTTCCCATCGTATGATACAGCCCCTCTGCCCATAAGCACCACAGAATCCAAGTTTTACCAGATACCATGACACATGGACCTTTCCTCTTTAGGTGAATTTCAAAATTGCCACTGTCAACTTGGGAAAAAACAGCAAAATGTCACAACCAGATATTTCACCATGGAGAATAGAGGAAATCATTTTAACACAATGGAAAGGTAGACTGAATGAGAATAAATGCAGATGGGAGAAGCTTACAGAATGCCCAGAGCCTGGAGCGTTTCTCGCACCGACTGACAGGAAATGGACCAAGGTAGGCACCTACATTTTCTCTATCTACCCATATGTTCTTTCCCCAGTTCCTTTAGCACAGTTTCTTTCCTTTCCTGATCAAACCCCTTTTCCCCGGACAGAATCTTTTTTTCCATTTGGAGTTTGTTGATCCAATAGGTATACAGAAGTCATACCTGCAGACATCAGACCCATGTTGTTGAAGCAAAACTAGATGGAAATAGTTCCTCCCTACTTTTGCCTACAGACCCCTCAGGCAACAGGTTTTTTTGGGGGGGACATTTATTATCCTTCTTTATCCTTGAAGGGTGCCCTTGTCAGTCGTTTAAATCAGTTGTCATCTGGTAAAAGGAACACATAGGACCAATGAAGAGACCCTTTATCCTCTAGGACAATGTGAAGGGAAAGACTCACCTTAGTTGATCAACTGGGGAGAGAAGGAGCAGGACATAATGCCTCTGTGCTGGTTTGAACCAGATAATTAAAAGGTTCTAACTAAAAAAAGTCCCAGAGATCCTAGGTCTTGAATAGAAAAGGGAATAGATCTTAGAATGCTGAGAGAAAGTGTGAATGATTAATTTGGGCTCGTTTCCTAAACTCTCTGGATTTCAAAGAGCCTCAATTCTTCTCAACCTGAGGGTACTGCTTCTGTCTCTGGAGAGACAGAAGTGCAGCTTCAGAGGTCAGGGGCCGTGGCCCACGCCTGTAATCCCAGCACTTGGGAGGCCGAGGCAGGCGGATCACCTGAGGTCAGGAGTTCAGGACCAGCCTGACCAACATGGAGAAATCCTATTTCGACTAAAAATGCAAAACTGGTTTCGGTGCATGCCTGTAATTCCAGCGACTGGGGAAGCTGAGGCAGGAGAATTGCTTGAACCCAGGAGGCGGAGGTTGCGGTAAACCAAGATCAACCCATTGTACTCCAGCCTGGGCAATAAGAGTGAAACTACATCTCAAAGAAAACAAAAATAAAAACAAAAATAAAAAACCCTGCAGCTTCAGTAACTCTCAGGGTATGCGCTGCCTGGGATCAGGGGGCCTTCGTGGAAATGGCCCCTTCACGGGGATTCCCCTGTAGTTTTCTGAGACTTCTCTGGGGACCAGGAACCACACAATCCTGAGGGTTCCTGAGACCCAAGGCCTAAACCTGAGAATTCCTCTGCAGCCAGTGTGGTCCTGCACACAGACACTGCTCATCTCGATCTCTTATCAGATGACCAAAGAAGTGTGACATTGGCTCGCTCCAGGGAGAGCGTGCTATATAACCAGAGAGATTTCAACAGTCAGCTTTGTGACCTGGGCTGGGATAGCTTCGCCTCAGGGAAACATTACTGGGAGGTGGAGGTGGAAAATGTAATTGAGTGGACTGTGGGGGTCTGTAGAAACAGCGTTGAGGGGAAATAGGATGTCCTGCTACTTCCTCAGAATGGCTTCTGGACCTTGGAGATGCATAAAGGAAAATACTGGGCCCTGATCTCTGCTAAGTGGATTCTCTCTCTGAATGAGCCCCTTTGCCGGTTGGGCGTCTTCCTGGAGTATGAAGCTGGAGACGTCTCCTTCTACAACATGAGGGACAGATCGCACATCTGCACATTTCCCCGTTCAGCCTTTTCCAGGCCCCTGAAGCCATTCTTCAGGTTACAGTCTTGTGACAGCTGCATCTTCATCTGCTCCGCATTCACAGGAGCCAATGCGATCATGATGCCTGAAGAGGCCTGATAGTTCACAGATCGGGGTCCCACCATGGCCCACAGAATCAGTTCCCTGGTCTCACAGCCATGGATACAAGCCCTGGCCATCTCAGCAGCCACTGCATAATGCCCCTGGTAGAAGACATGCCCTCCTCCCTCCTAGTCACACAAGAGAACATCTTCCAGCTGCCTCTTTCACACCCAGTCCAGACCTCAGCCCCTGTTCACTCCTCACTAGGCTGTAGCTTTAGTAATTCCTTTGCTTGTAACTATGGGATGTGATCCAGTGTTAGAAATAAATGCTTGGTGCCCCAAAGAAGAGTCAGCACTCTGGCAAAAAGCTTTCTCAGCTAGGCAATTTACTTCTGCAGAAGGGTGCTGCTCGAAAGTCTGGTCACCACAAGAACACACCAAAAAAGAGGGAAAGAATTTTTATTCCTAATGCCGCTTGTCCCAGCTTCTGTGTTCAGTCACCACTCACCAGAGTTGGACTGCACAATCTTAGCTGAACCTGATTAGCTAACTTGAAAGGGGCAGGGATGTGGTTACACTGGTTGGAAGGTCAGTTTCTGTGGGAAGAGCCATTGCAACGGGAGGGGTAATTTACAGAGTGAGTAGCAGATGTGGGCTCTGTAGGTAAGGACCAGTGGAAAAGTCGTTTACTGAAACTAAGACACGGAGACATAAAGGATAAGGAGGTTAGTTTGGCCTTATAAGTAGGGAAAAAAGAACAAGGGCACTGAACAAGCCAAACCTTTGAAGAGGAACTTCTTTTGTATCTGACATCCAGGCATAGGGAACTAGGTGTTACACAGCTCCCAGCCAGGAAGAAAGTGTGAGAAGCTGATTGGCAGTGAACCTGCTCTTTAACATCAGGATGATGACATTGAGCCCAATATGCCAGTTGGCACCAGATGCTGTGGATTTGGAATGAGGCCAGCATCACCAGGATGTGAGAGGAGAGAAGAATCCACAGGACCACCAGAGGGAAAAGGGAACCAGATATGCAAGTCAGAGATAGAAGAGGTGGAACCAGAGAGCTGGGAGGGAGCAAGGTTGTGACGGTGGTTAAGCCCCACCATAACAACTAAGGGGTCCTGGGATATGATGGCTCATTTCCACCCAACCCCAGGATTTCCAGAGCACACACCCACAGGCCTGGCCCTGGGATGAAGATGAATGAAGAACATGGACTCATGTGGATGTGATTTGGCTCCTGTGTCCCTGCAATAAACAAGGAGTCAGTAGTTAGTCCTTGAGTGTGGTTGAGGTTTGAGGTCCCAGTGGAGCAGAGTAGTACTGGACCTGGTCTGCGTCAGCATTCAGGTTCAATGAGGGCACCAGTGGCTTCAAACTTCCCGGTCTAATTATGTCTTTAGACACTTAATAACTGCTGAGGGCCTTAGGAGCTTTTGTTTATTTGGGTTGGTATTTGTTAATATTTATGGCATTTATGATTGAAACAGAAAATGTTAAAATGTAGCTTACTAATTCATGTTAAAATACCATTAATGCACCAATTACAGGTTAATATAAATAGAAAGATTTGTGAAAAAAATCAACTGTTGTGTCTAAACAAAAGAACAAAAAGTGTGACATTGGTTAACTTTTTCCAAATCTAATGTCTGGCTTAATGGAAGACATTCGTATTCTCATATCTGCTTTTGTATTAAATCTATTGGTATATCACAGGTTATATAGGCCCCCAAAAACCTTATTGTACCCTACCGAGAGAATGAAATCAAAAACAAAAAATGTTATATTATTAATATTATAATGAAAATAGTATTAACATTGGGGACTCCTTAACAGTATATCAGAGTTCACCCTAGGAATCCCCAGACAATATCTGGAAACTAGAATAGTGGATCCTGGACATTAATCCATGTGCTGGTTAATTTTAGATGTCAACTTGACTGGATTAAGAATACCTAGACAACTGATACAACATTATTTCTGAGTGTGTCTGTGAATGTGTTTCTAGAAGAGATTGGCATGTAAGTCAGTGGGAAATTCTCCCCTCCTATTGGCTAGAGGCCCAACAGAACAAACAGCAGAGGAAAGACAAATTCTTCTCTCCCCTGAGACATTCTTCTTTTTCTGCCCTTGGACACCAAAACTCCTGCCTTTCCAGCCTTTCAGCTTCGGGAATTGTACCAGGATGCCCTGGGTTCTCAGGTCTTTCGGTTCGGACTGAGATTTACACAATCGGCGTCCCTAGTTCTGAGGCTTTCGGACTTAAACTGAGCCATGCTACCAGCATCCCAAGGTCTCCGGCCTACAGACAAGCTGTCATGGGATTTCTCAGCCTCCATAATCACATGAGAAAATTTCCCTAATAAACGCTCACTCATACATATATATCTATATCTGTATCGTATTGGTTTTGTGTCTCTGGAGAACCCTGACTAATACAATCAGGCATCTAAAATTCTGGCTTGAAAGGTAGCACTTTAGGTTTGAGACAATTCAATAATCCAACAGGACTGAAAAAAATAGTCCAAAATCATATTACTGCATTTACAAATAGACATATTATTCAATGAATCTGGAGTGATTCTTTCAACCTCTGTGGTTGAGGGCCAGATCATATACGGCCCTGAATGTCATGATGCTGACCTGCAGTTTACCTCTGAAAGGGGAGCCACTGGAAAGTTTGGCAGAAAAAGGACTGGACTTACTTCAGATGCTAGACAGAGATGGGCTGTGTGTAGGGGTGGTAGATGGAAGCCTGAAGACCCAGCTGGGAGCTATTACAGTGATCCAGAGGGGAGATGCCAGTGACTTGTACCAGGGAGGAGCCATGAAATTATATGATGCTGGATTTATTTTCAAGACAGGGTAAAAAGGCTTAAATGTGGGATATGAAAAAGGAGGGCATCAAGGGTGACCACAAGGTTATGGTCCTAAGAAGCGGTACAGATGGAGTTGGCACTTAGGGAGATGAGGAAACTGAGGGAGAAGTGCATTTTGAAGGCCAGAGGAGGAGCCAGCATGGAATTCAAGGTCACTTTTAGGCACGTTCAGGTTGAGGAACTTACTAGAGATCCCCGTGGAGATGCAGAGTAGGCAGGTCAATAATAAATGTGTAGGCCAGGCATGGTGACTCATGCCTGTAATCCCAGAACTTTGGGAAGCCGAGGCAGGTGGATCACCTGAAGTCAGGAGTTCAAGGCCAGACTGGCCAATATAGCGAAACTCAATGTCTACAAAAAATACAAAAATTAGCTGGGTGTGGTGGCATGCTCCTGTAATCCTAGTTACTCAGGAGACTGAGGTAGGAGAATCACTTGAACCTGGGAGGTGGAGTTTGCAATGAGCCGAGATCAGGCCACTCCAGCTTGAGAGACAGAGCAAGACTCCATCTCAATACATACATACATACATACATACATACATACATACATACATAAAACTATAGTAATAATAACAAATGTGCAGTCCAGGCAACAGGTCAGGAATGAAACACAAGTTATTCTCTTTGTCTTCTGTATCTTCATGTTTGCTGCCACTGCCTGTTTCACTTTAATGCATTAGTGATCTATTGCTGCATAACAAATTACCACAAACTTAGTGGTTTAAAACAGCACATACTTATCATTTTAGTTTCTGTGGGTCAGAAGTCCAGGCAGAGCTTAGTGGGCTTCTCTGCTCTGAACGTCAGAAAGCAAAAGTCAAGGTATTGGTCAGGCTGTAGCCTCATCTGGAGTCTCAACTGAGGGAGAGTCCTCTTTTCAGATCACTCAGGTCATTAGCAGAATTCATTTCTTTACAGTTGTAGGTCTGAGAGCCCCAGCTCCCTGCAGGCTGAAGCTGGAGTCTGCTCCTAAAGGGCCCCTCAGCTCCCTGCTATGTGGGTTTCCCACGATGACTACTTTCCTCTTCATAGCCAGCCAGGAAGACAGAGCCTCTAGAGTGGGTCAGCTAGCAAGACAAAGTGTTACACTACATAATGTAGTCATGGAAGGGACATGCCGTCAGCTTTACCATACTTTATTGGTTAGCAGCAAGCCACAGGTTCAGCTCACCCTCAGGGAAAGTATGGGCTACAAACTGCAGGAGGAGTAATCACAAGGGGTCCACTCCAGAGTCTGTAGGATACAACAAATAAGAAACTCAAGGTTCTCCCATTGTAACTAGCCTGCTTCCCCTTTCCCTGGGCAACACACTGCACCTGCCTCTCTCTAGGAGTCTATTTCCATACAAGCAAAGTCTCAGAAAGAGAACACATGCATGGCCATCAGGCCCTGTCTGCCATGATGATGGCCACGGCTGTATCACACCATAAACATTGTTCTATCAGTTACTACTGGATTCCCAACCATTAAAACCATTATACATTTCTATTTTTCCCTCCCACCCCCATGCTTTTTTAAAGAGAGAGACAGGATCTTGCTCTGTCACCCAGGTTAGAGTTCTTGGTGTGATCATAGCTGAGTGCGGCCTTGAACTCCTGGGCTCAAGTGATCCTCCTGCCTTAGCGTTCTATAGTGCTGGGATTATAGCTATGAGACACTGGGCCTTGCTTGTCTTTATACACTTCTGTCTTTTCTTTATGGACAACCCTGAGTTCTTCATAGACCTGCCTGAGTAGGTGTTCCCTCCTGTGTGGCATCTGCCTCATTAATCCCCAAGGCCCTCTTTGTGGTCTTTCCCTACTCCTAGGGAGATCCTTCTCAGAATTCTTGCTCCACTTGCTCCAGAACTGCTGAAATTCCTTAGGCTTTGATCCTGGGCTCTCTTTTCACACCACATATACTCTTGTAGGGTCCAGTCCATTTTCAGAGCTCTATCCCACGAGCAGACGCCACCGGCACCTGCATTTCTGTCTCCAGCCCCACACATTCCCTGAACTCAGTGCCCACTAGCATCTCACAATGAGTGTGTCCAAAACTAAACTCCCATCAGCCCTGCCTACCCATCATTATCTGAGTGAGCGACACCACCTAAGAGTCATTTTAGCCTTCTCTTGTTGTCTCTTAACCCACCATATCTGACTGATAGCCAAGTCCTGCTATTTGTACTTCCTTTCAATAGTCCAGCTTAGTGGTTTGAGCACAGACTCTTTTGCCAGACAGCCTGGGCTCAAGGCCTAGCTTGGAAAGAAACTACTCATGTGACCTTGGTGAGTCGTTTTACCTCTCTGGACCTCAGCTTTGACATATAAAATGTGGGAAATAAGATACCTTTTAGTGTTGTTGTGAATCTTATTAATACATATAAATCTCAAAGCACAGTACCAACATGATAGTAGGTTTTACGTAAGTATTTGTTAGTACTAATATTAATAGTTGATCCAGACTCCTCTCCCCATCTCCAAGCCATCATCATTTCTTGCCTAGAGTGTCACAGTAGCTTCCTTCCAGGTCTCCCTATCTATTAACATCTGGCCCACTGAGGAGGACAGATACATTATTCAACCCCAGCAGGCATCATCCCATAGAATACAATGTAAATGGCACCCCCTACCTCCCATCTTCCCTTGCACCTGCCCCACTGCTATTTTCAGTGTACACATTTTTTCACGTCAAACTTTTCAGAGATTTTCCCTTCACCTTCAAAGTGAGACTCCAACTCCACAGCAGGCAACTGTTGATGTTGTCTCCAGGGGAGGTGGGTTCAGGAGTCATCAATGCAGGGATCAGAATTGAAACTTACAGAATGGAAGACAATGAAATGCATTGAGGGTTAATACATGAAGGTGCTGTGCTAACTCTTCCTTAAATAACTTATGGAATAGGTCTTATTTCCACCCTACAGACAAAGAAACAGACATGATTAGTTAGTAAACTGGCTTTGGGTTCCAGGGCTAATGAGTTGTGGATGAAAAGAGATGAAGATAGAAAAAAAAAAGCCTAGAGACAGCAGATAGTAAGCCAGTGTGTGTGTGACATGCTGACAGATATCTAGATATAACAGAAAGAAAATTCATGTTCATGGGAGTTCCTAATGGCAACAAGAGGTGAGATAATCATGAGAAATGGATATTTCTTGAGACTAACTCAGTAAAGGAGACAGATTTCTGGGCATTTTGCCACACCATTGCATGCAGAACACTGGAATTGGTCTAGTAGAAAACAAAGAGAAGATAGGATCAAGTGCCCAGGTCTTGAAGGAGGGCTAAGTGCACTTTTCACTTAGCGTACATTCTTGTGACTTATTTATTTATTTAGTTTTTGATACACTGTTGTAAGCAAACTGTATGCATTATCTCATTCCATCCTCACAACAGCAACCCTAAAAGTCAAGTACTATTACCATCCTTATTTTAGAGATAGGGAAACTGGGACACAGAGATGTTAGGTAACTAGCCCAAGGTCACACAGGCCACCTGGCTTGAGAATTAGTGCTCTTATCCACTCCATTATGCAACCCCTCCTCACTAATTTTAAACTTCAGTGGCTGAGACCTACTAGATGATAGATTCTCAATAAAAATTTGTTGAATCACTGAATTCATTTCTGCCCCATTTCACATCCATTTCTTTCCCAAGACTTCTTTCCCAGAGTTCTGTATAAAGGACTGCATGAGAAATGGACCCAGGGGCCTCATACTTTGGAAACTTCAAAGTTCAACGATACGGAGTATTGGGCCCAGAGACTCCTAATCTGAAGCTTAGCATCTCAGCTGCTTCTCTGTGTCAAAGCGACTTGAATCCTCCAGGCTAGGGTGGGTTGATCGTTCTTACTGATATAATTTCAAGCAACACAACTTCTGATAGACTGTGAATTTAAAAATAAGCAAATGAATAATTAAATAAATAAGGATGATAGATGGATAGGGAATGATCAGTGGTATGGATTATAATAAAGTAAGAAAGTTTAGTAAAATATTAACTATATCACTACAACCTACATGGTAGGTATATTGGTATTTACTGAAAATTCTTTCACCTTTGCTTTATGTTTTACAAGTTTTATGATAAACTGTTGGGAAGGAAAAAGGGGAGGGAAAAATTTTGATATTCTGCTGATAACAGAGACCAGAAATACCATTGGCTTAAACAAAACAAAGGTTTTCTTGTTGTTTTGTTGGTTTGTTTGTTTGTTTGTTTTCATGTAAAATGAATTTAGATGGTGGCAGTCCAGGGCTGATCTGGCCCCTCAGAGATGTCATTCATGACCCAGCCTTCTTCTGATTTCATTCTCTGCTGTCTCTGCATGTGGCTTCCAACCTCAAGGTTGCCTCATGGTCCCAAGAGGGCTGCTGCATCTCCAGTTCAAAAGTCTACATCCTAGGCAAGAGGAAAAAGGAAGTATGGAGAGTGTACCTCACACTTCCCGCTATTTTGGCCTCCCTTTTGAAGGATCTCTGGGAGAAACACAAGCCCACAACTTTCACCTACAAACTATTGGTTTCAACTTAGTCCCTTGGTCTCCAATAACTATGAGATGGAAGAGCATATTGCAGTACCCAAGAAAATTAGGCCTTATCACCAAGAGAAAAGAGGGAACGTATGATTCAGAAGCAACCAGCCATCTCAGCCAGATACTGCACAGCCTAAATTCAATCATTTACAATATAATCAAATTCCATCAGCCCCAGTCATATCTTAGCTTTAGGAGCTTTGATCACTGACTTGCAAATCCAAAAAGTGTGTTTTGAGGTCCTAGGCCACAGGAAGTACCAGTTAGTCCCACAGACCTCTTACAGAGATGGCATTCACAGTCTATCTAGTGTCCAGCTTCAGAGAGTATGTACTCTACTGGCAGCACAATAAACAAATACACAGGGAAATACTATATAGCACAAACCAGGAGCTAAGGGCAAATGAAGATGCTCAGAAACACCTGCACTAAAAATTTCCTGAAAAAGGTAAAACATGTCAAGCAACACTGCCTCTGGAAACCAGAAAAATTATATTATTTGATAACAGATCCTAAGCCTGGATGTTGGAGGTGCTTGAAAATGTGCATTGTGTCTGGCTTTCTTTCCATTTATATGTTATTTGACTCTGCAGTAAAATCTCCTCCTCCTCCATGTACCCATATTCATGCTAGCAAATGTTAGCAAACTGCCACAATAGCATTTTAATTAGTGCACATCTGTCTCTCTTCTTTTAATTAGTGCACATCTGTCTCTCTTCACCACATTATAATCTTTTCCCATTTTGTTCTGCTTATATTTCTATTATGATAAAAGACTTAAGACAAGTAAATACATAGAAATACTTATATACATGTACGTGCAAGAATGATTCAGATAGATAAACACAGAAACACAAACAGTAAGGGAGGTAGGGCTGGAATTTTACTTCAACGTGTACAATTCAATGTACTTTCAGTTTTCATTTCAACCTTCCTCAGTGGTTTTTTTCCTAGCAGCTGATGAGAAACATCACCTCTGAGCCAATCAAGAAACTAATTCTTCCAAAGAGAGATTGTTCCAATTCCTCACGGTGACCTGACAGCCTCTGCTTTCTTTTTCCTTTCTTCGGAATGAGAGACTCAACCATAGTAGAAAGAATGGAGGACTATATTAACAACCCTTCTTCAGTGGGCTGTGATTTTCAAAGGGGAATACTAAGTTGTAAGTAGGGGATATTGATTACAGCCTGGGTTACAATGCCTGGGAGGACAGTGGCTGAATCACTGAGAGTGGTGAGTGGGCATGCAGGGAAAGTACTCACCCAGAGAAAGGGTGAGGTGCCTGTGTTTGTGTGTGTATGTGCGTGTGTGTCTGCATGGGCACCCACACACATGTGTGGGTACGCGGGGAGAGACAAGTAGTGCAAAGAATAAAGACCTGCAGATGTTGGGATTTGGTGGAAGGAAAGGGAGACAACATAAATGAAGAAATATTCCAACTGCATGTTCTTAAGAACGTATTGTGGTCAGAAAAGGGCAAAAAAGTCTCTAAAATCTGTTCTGGCCAACTCAAGCCATCTATTCTAAGAGATTCTAGAAAGAGATGTGCCTTATAGATTCATATGTAAATTTGTTCATTATGGAAATATTTATAATATAGAAAAATCTGAACCAGCATACACATACAACAGGCGGGGAATAGACAAAAAATGCATGGTTCAATCACAAAAGAGATTTCCATGCAGTCTTTAGGAATTGTGTTTTTAATGAAGGGCAATTATTTCTAATTTTAACAATGTTGGATCCATACATTAAACCTTGTTTTGTTTCTTTTAGGAACAGTATATCTTTTTCCTTCCATTCATCATTTCCCCAAAACCTAACATATGTGTTCCAATGGATACAATCTATTTCATTGTATGAATATACAATTATTTTTAATACTTTCCTACTTTGGCTATTTCAATTATCTATATTTGGCTTCTGTAGATTTTATTATACTTAACAGCCTCAGTCATAAATTTTTGTCTTAATTTCTGATTGTTTTTTTCCTTCAATAATAATTCCAATAAGTGGAACTTTTGGGTAAAGCATACAACTTCTTTTATTTAAATAGCAGTTCCTTGGTACAGCATGTAACTTTTTAAGGATGCTGGCTGTATATATGACCAAAATGCTTTGAGAAATATATATATTTCTACTACCAAAGTATATGATTACTACTACAGAGCTTTTTATTGATTTATTGATTTGTAGAAATGGGGGTCTCATTATGTTGCCCAGGCTGGTCTTAAACTCCTGGGCTCAAGGGATGCTCCCACCTCAACCTCCCAAATTGCTATGATTACAGGCATTAGCCACTACTTAAACTTTTATTCCTTTATGCTTTCCTTCATTTGCAATATTGACTATAATCAGGAAGGAAAAAAATAAATATCCTTTTAAAAAATGAAAACATATGTCTCCCTTTAAGCAGAGCAGAGAAATTGTTAACTTTGAAACCAATGATAATAAAAATGATACTCCTTCTATAGCAACATAAAGAGCAGTTTTGGGGAGCAGAAGATGTGGTGAAATGCAATGTTTAGTGCGGGTGGGTGCAAGATCCAGGCAGGGGTGGAGGATGGCCGGCTGCACAGACCTCTGTTCCGGTGCTTCCTCTTCATTCCTCCCCACCTGCCTCTGCAGACCTTGTTCTCAGAGGCCATTCCCAGACCCAGGTAGCCACAGCAGCAGGTGTTATGGCTGCAGGCCTCATGCTCCTTTGATTTAGAAGAAACTGTTGAGGAGTTAGTTTTTACTGAGTAGCTAATATGTTCCAAGCAGTATTCTCACTCATAATAATTACTGTTAAGTAATACATGAAAAATTTTAAATTTAAAGCATTTCAATATTTTAATAGTAAAGGGAGCAAAAGGCCAAAATGTCCTTTCACTCACTTAACCTCCAATCTTCAGTTTAGCATGCACCTTTTTATACACATTTTCAGGTGTTTACATCTATATGTGGAAATGTATAGTTTTGCTTTTGTTTTTCAATTGAATCATTAGTATAGTTCTGCAACATACTTTTTGATCACTTAGTGTGTCTCCATTATCTAGGTTATGACAATAAATCAACTCTTTTTACCTGCTTCATTGAATTCCCTCCGAGGGATGAGCCATCATTCCTCTAAGCAGTCTCCTGTTGGGTGGCTGGTTCAGTTGGTTACCACTTTTATGCTTTAAAAATAGTGCTGCAGTGTCATTCTCACAGAGGCTTCTCTCTGCACCCATGCAAGTACTTTGCTGGACTAGACATCAGGAAGTGGAATTGCTGGGCCAATTGTGCACATTCTAATTTCACACTTAATGATATTGAATGAGTAAATAAAGTTCCAATGGTTTTGTCCCATAACCGAGATCACACAGCTTGTGAATCTTAGAGCACACAGCTTGTGAATCTTAGAGGCTTTATCTATTGCTTACCTTTTTTGTGTCCATAACACTAACATAGTAGGCCTGGCCCATTGTGGGTGCTCAGTAAATATTTGTTGAATGACTTTATGAAGGAAGAAAGAAAAGATGAGTAAAACCTGGTCTTATTTGCAGCTCTCTGATCTCTAGCCTTGAATTAAATGTGATGGGTTCAGCCCCCAACTGACTCCAGAGCCCCCACCAGGCATTCTGCCTGAATCCCACCAGGAGTCCACTGGGCCATGACTTGACCATGATGATGGCCAAGAGTTGAGGCTTTGAGGAGTCCAAGATATTGGACACCATCTGTGGTGGACCCCAGTGGATCCAAGGAGCCCAGTGAAGAGGGTCCTGCATGAATCAGAGGGGGATAGTGGAGGGTTGGACATGGCAGGGGAAGTTTGGGGAAGTGATAGGATTCTGAATATTTTCAAGCAGTAGAGTCAAGGATTTCTTGATTGGATAACATGTGCATTATACATAGACATGTTTACAGGTAATTTTCCATGTTGGAACTCAAAAGTAAAGACCCTGAAGGACAGACTTTTTTGGCACCGGTAAGATCTTCTTCTGTCACTGTAATTGAGTTAGCCCTGGGGAAGTGGACCTGTGGAATCCTATAGCTTCCTTTGGGCCATAGTGTCTGCTCCACACCTTCTGGTGTCTCCTGATATGCAGCACGGATGAAAATGGCAAGTTCCCTGGCCTTTCTTCTGCTCAACTTTCAAGTCTGCCTCCTCTTGGTCCAGCTGCTCACTCCTTGCTCAGGTAAGGAATGATTCCATGATTGTTTCTGAAGCAGACAATTATGTATTAATGTCCTCATAGAACTTTTGACTCCTTCCCAAACCTGGAAGTCCATCCCAACTGGAAGGATCACATGTCACTAAGAGACAAAGAGTGTTTCTGTTAGCAGTTGGTCCCCCTCTAGGTTCTCTGTATCTCGCCTTCCCTGTCTGAGAAGCACCCTTCCTCTCATGACCCCAACTCTAACACCCTCTGATGGAGCCTACTCCTTGTGACGACAGCTCAGTTTGCTCTGCTTGGACCCCTTGGGCCCATCCTGGCCATGGTAGGTGAAGACTCTGATCTGCCCTGTCACCTGTTCCTGACAGTGAGTGCAGAGACCATGGAGCTGAGGTGGATAAGTTCCAGCCTAAGGAGGGTGGTGAATGTGTATGCAGATTGCAAGAAAATGGAAGACAGTCAGGGTGCAGAGTATTGAGGTAGAACTTCGATTCTTCAGGATGGCATCACTGCAGGGAATACTGCTCTCCCAATATACAATGTTACAGCCTCTGATAATGGAAAGTACTTGTGTTATTTCCAAGATGGTGACTTCTATGAAAAAGCCCTGGTGGAGCTGAAGGTTGCAGGTGAGCCTCCAGGTTTGGTTCTGAGAACATTTCTCTGTAGGATCTAGAGCAGATGCAGAGTTCCTCTTCCAAAAGCACTGCAGACACTCCTGCCTGCTCACTAGCAATTGTCTGCACTGCCTTCCAACTTAGCTTCTCTGAGGCCCTTAAGAAAGACACAGGGTTTCCTTTAGGAAGAATCCCTGCTATACCCTACATGCTCAAGTAAACAACTCCCTCCCACTGGCGACCAGAGATATAAGGGAAGTGAAGGGTGAGGGATAGGAAGCATAAGAAACCATCTCTTCAGTGACTGGTACACAGTCATTTTGGTTTAGTTGCGTAACAGATGGCTTCTGTTGTGTCTCCAAGTGCACACTACCATGGGCCCTGGGAGGTGGAATAGTGATTGTATCTGCTGCCGATGTTTTCCAATCAGTGACTCCCAGAGATATTTTTGTAGTAGAATGAGGCATGTTTCTTACTTGTTGCAGTGAGGAAGAACACACATCATGGGGAGCTGTGGCAGTATCTCAGTAAGAAGGTGTTAGAGCAGACTTAGTATACAATTTGGGTTTGTGTTAGGGGATTTCAGGAAGGGTTTATAGACTTAGCCCTCTGCTCTGGATGAGATACTGTCAGGAAGGTGTGGGGAGATGAATTCTGTGAGTGGAACCTTAATCAAGCTTATCCAGGAGGAAGGAGACTAGGATGAGACTAAAGCTGTAATTGATGAAGAGGCAGCAATTCCTCATTGCCGATGGGGGATGTTTGGTCATTGTTGTGGTTTGTACAATGTTCATGTTTTTCTCTGCACTCACACATGATGTGGGGTGTTCTTGTTTTTCCCATGATCTATCGTAGTGACAAAGTACTATTTTCCGTGTTTTGTGAAATTGTTCATGTTCAGCAGGAGGATACCAAGACCTGGTGTCAGGTTCCAGATGTCTGGGATGGCTTTTTTCTTTCTCAGTGCAATCCCTTGCCTCAGGGCTTCTGGTTGGGTTTGGTTTAAGGAGAGCTATAGAAGACAATGGTAGAAGGAAGAGAGAAGGGAGAGGTCTGGGTGCTTATTCCCTGGCTTTCTTCCTGCAAGTTACCCTCAGGCTGGCTGCATTGCCTTGCAGAAGGTCATAGCTCAACTCAGGAATGTCCTCAATCCATAAATCTCTTCTTTTATGTCTCCAGAACAGCTCCCTCTCCTCCTCCCTCTGGTAATTGGGATGGGTGGAAATAGCCCCACTGTTACTGACCCTGGGATACTGCACTAGCCCATTTAGTTTTCTCCATCATGACCACACTTGTGTAAATAGCTCCTGAATGAAATCTTCCTTGAATTATCAAATGTGAGTCTGCCATTGATTCCCATTAAGACCCTCCCTGATACAGGAGCTCTCAAGAATTTAGGCCAATTTATCCTTCCACAGCACTGGGTTCTGATCTTCACGTTGAAGTGAAGGGTTGTGAGGATGGAGGAATCCATCTGGAGTGCAGGTCCACTGGCTGGTACCCACAACCCCAAATACAGTGGAGCAACATCAAGGAAGAGAACATCCCGGCTGTGGAAGCACCTGTGGTTGCAGATGGAGTGGGCCTGTAGCATTAGCAGCATCCGTGATCCTGAGAGGCAGCTCTGGGGAGGGTGTATCCTGCATCATCAGAAATTTCCTCCTCGGCCTGGAAAAGACAGCCAGCATTTCCATCAAAGGTCAGTACCTGCTTGGCCTCAGCTTTACTGAGTTGAGCTGTGACAGGTGATGAAGGGTTATGTGTGTTTCTACTGTGTAAGTCTCTGCGGTCAACATGGGTGTCTTCACCACACGTAAGGTTCAAAGCAGGGACCTGGAGGCTCCTCCCTGCTCCAGGGGAGCTTCCCCACTCCACAAAGCTGTTCATGCCACAAACATTTACTGAACATTTCCTGCCTGACAGAAAGTGTGACAGGTAATGTGAATTGGGTAAAAACATTAAGAGAAGTTCCTTATGTAAAGTCAAATGACAAAATGGGAAAACATATATATATTTACAAACTCATAGAGAAAGCTAATCTCCTTGAAACAGAAGATTTTGAAAACTGAGTAAAAAATTTTAACAAAGGTCATGAATTGTTAATTCACAGGAAAGGAAATAACCCACAAAAGGGTGCTCATTCTCACTCATTAGGGAAACATATATAGGAAATCATTTTTCACTTATGATATTGGCAAAAATCAAAACCACACTGCCTTGCTTGATAGCACATGGCTATGGCAGGAATGTAGGAAGGCAGTGACTCTCAGTCATTTGCTCATGTCACTTGTATTTTTGGTATGCATTAGCACAACCTCTATTGGGGGATCTATCCAAACTACGTATTTACTTATCAAAAATTCCAGTTCTGGGAGTTTATCTGATAGATTAGCTTGCATTTGTATGAGATGATCCATATAAAATGTTTCTAGGGTGTTTGTTTATTTGTTTGTTTTTGAGAGGGAGTCTCATTCTGTTGCCCAGGCTGGAGTACCATGGTGCAGTTTCAGCTCACTGCAACCTCCTTCTCCTGGGTTCAAGAGATCCTTCTGCCTCAGCCTCCCCATTAACTGGGATTACAAGCATGCACCACCAGACCTGGCTGATTTTATATTTTTACTAGAGATGTGGTTTCACCATGTTGGCCAGACTAGTTTCAAACTCCAGACCCCAATTCATCTGCCTGCCTCAGCCTCCCAAAGTGCTGGGATTACAAGTGTGATTCACCATGCCCAGCCTGTAAAAAGTTTCTTACAGCATTCATTATGATTGTACAAGGTTAGAAGCTATGCAGAAGCTTACTGATGATCAACTTCCATAAAGGAAATACTGCCCAGTTGTGAAAGAAAAAAGAGATAATTCTTTCTATATTAATATGGAAAAATCTCCAAAACACAATTTATCCAGAAAGAGCAAGATGCAGAGTGATGTATATAGAATGTCATTTTTGGTTTAAACAAGAGGAAAAATAAGAATATATTTTAAATAACTTTTTTTAGTTCTTGACTGTGTTATTAATTTACAGTTTTAAAATTTAACAAGCAATCTTGTAACACTCACTGTACATCAGGCACTTTATTTATTTATTTAGTGACAGAGTCTCACTGTCAACCAGGCTGGAATGCAGTGGCACAATCTTGGCTCACTGTAAGCTCCGCTTCCCAGGTTGAAACGATTCTCCAGCCTCAGCCTTCCAAGTAGTTGGGATTACAGGGACATGCCACTACACTCAGCTAATTTTTGTAATTTTAGTAAACATGGGTTTTCACCATGTTGGCCAGGCTGGTCTCGAACTCCTGACCTCAAGTGACCTACCCACCTTGGCCTCCCAAAGTGCTAGGATTACAGGCATGAGCCACTGCACCCAGCCCATCAGGCCCTTTATAAGTACTAATTTAATTTTTCTAACTTCAGGAGATAGGTATTACCATTACCCTCATTTTGTAGATTAGACCACTACAAACAGAGGTTATGTAAGTAGTCCAACATCACACTGCTGGTCACAAGCGGGAGCCAGCATTTAAACCCATGCCCTCTGACTCCACAGTTTATATCCCTAAGCATCATATTAAGTGGACTAAGGAGAAGTTAATAGAGGGAGGGAGGGAGAACTGGGTGGTTGGGAGAGTTGCATGACTTCATGTATTTATAGTTTTTGAACCATGTAAATGTGTTACTGGTTGAAAAAATATTTAGAAAAAAATGAGTATGACTCTGCTCAAGTTAATTTCCATATGAGAGGCAGACATCTCAAGATAAGTGATAGTAGTAGCTTGTAGTGAGGGTTTACCAAAGTCTTCTCTATAGTCCTCTGAGACTTTAGGAAGAGAACGCTTATTTAACCTCATGAGACAGATTCACTGCCCCTGACCTGGGCTAAAGAGCTAGAACTTGGGGTGCTGAGGCTGGGGAGGCTGAGTGCACCAGCGCCCATGACCCACAGCTCTCCCTTTCGTAGATCCCTTCTTCAGGAGCACCCAGTCCTGGATCGCAGCCCTGGAAGGGACCCTGCCTATCTCGCTGCTGCTTCTTGCAGGAGCCAGTTACTTCTTGAGGCAACAGCAGAAGGAAAAAATTGCTCTGTCCAGGGAGACAGAAAGAGAGCGAAAGATGAGAGAAATGGGATTATGCTGCCACAAAGCAGGAAATAAGCCTAAGAGGTATCCAAAGTGAACAGAGAATCTAAGCCCCCGGCTTGCATGCCCAGCCTGAAGATCTCACCCCCATCCCCACTCTGGCACTGCATCATGTTTAAGGTTTATTTTCCCGAAACTCCCCTCACCCATAACTGTTCTTTTTTTTTTTTTTCTTCTTTTTTTGTTTATTTTCCAGAGAAGCTCCAGGAAGAACTCAGTAATTTCCCATTCCCCAGGAGATCCAGGCATGTCTTCCTATCCCCTCCTTGAGGGCCTTGATAACTCTTCCTTCCCTGTTCATTCCATTGCAGAGAGGAGTAAAATCTAGCACATGGCTCGTGAGTGGCTCTGACATTTTCTCTGAATTTGAATCTATGACTGTCTCTCCTCGGATATTTTCCAGCCTACAAATCTTTGTCCAGGTTTGAAAAGTGGTCCTGGATCTCTTTACTCAGGAAAAGAAAATAACTGTGGCACTTTGGAGAAACTCCCCGGAAGGAATCTCTCTCTCTCTTCTTCTATCTTTCTCATTCTTGGAAAAAAAAAAAAAAGTCTTCAATCTCTTTGTACTAGGGGCCACAGACTTTTATGCCTTAAAAAACCCTGAGGAAATCCAGGGGTGCACTTCAAAAGGAAGAGGGAAGAGAAGGATGAGGTGCATTTTCTATGGCAGGAAACTTACTTGTTGTTTTCCATAATCTAGAGGATGTTGAAAGGAAAACAAGAATGGAAGATTTAAGAGACAAGAAAATTAGAAAAGAGAGAGGGAGAAAAGTGTGTCTAATAAAGTGGAGTAACTACAGTGGCTCAGTTGGTACAGATTTATTATAACTGCATCAAAAACTAGTCCCTGAAGTTGTTCATTAAATTTCCCAAATTCTTTTTAGAGCAAGGTAAGAAATGATACAGATTGAGAAGGATGGATCTTGTACTCCTAGACATTCGCCTATAGACATGGTGACACCTATGCCCAGGTACAGGAGTATAGACAGATTCAAAATAGATTGGCAGGACTCCATTGGGAAGGAACTCTCACAGTGACTGCCTTGCCACTAGCATCCAGCCAATGTTCCCAGACTGGATATTAAGAAGAAGAGGTGAAGAGAGAATTGAGCATGCAGAGTGAGACTGGAGGGAAGGGTGAAATGGTCAAAAAGAAATATTAGATGGATGCAAAAAGAAGCAGAAAGGGCCAACACAGAAAAGACAGAGTTCAGGTGACATCTCTACCTTTCTGTTATTGTAGGAGGAGAGACGTCTCCTCCTACATGGTGAGTGAGCCTGATGCTCTCTGAGTTTGCTGGATTATGGGCCATGAATATTTCAACCTTTTTTCTGCTGTGACCCATTAATGTTCTCAGTTGGATTAATCAGATCTAACCTGAAGACTCTATTTTGCATGTTGAGGGGGTGACTTCTGCTTTTCTGGAGCCTCTGAGAGACTGCTGACCCTGCACATGCCCAGGCAAAGCCTGGCCATGCAGCCTGCACCCCTCATGACACAGGGAGCCAAGTCTGACATTGTTTAGAAGGTGCCACCTCTTATCCATCAGAGCTGTAGAGGAGGGAAGCTGAACCCTGGAAGAGACTCTGAAGAAAAGCAGAGAAAACGTGTAGTGAAAGGAGAATGGAGTGTGGAAAAGAACAAAAATACTGACCTTTTTCTTATCTGTGTCTCCTTCCTTTCAGAATGGAAAATGGCCCTTTTCAAGCCTGGTGAGTAAATCACTGTATGTTCCCTGGACCAACAACCTGAGGGACCATATGCCTTTTTCCTCCTCCAACTCTTGTGATTTGGGGGAGAAAAGTTGCTTTGACTTCCTTCGTGGATAGGAAGACACATGAAGGGTGGAGCTGAGGAGAAGGAGACACACACTGAGTGATACTGCAGGAAGAGTGAGGATGGAAATGCCAAGGAGAGGAGGCAATGCCTGCCCAAAGAACTTTGTCCTTCCCAGGCTTCCCATGTCTCCTACTGACTGTGTCTCCTCAAAGGTTTTAATGCTTCTGAGTTTTGGACTCCACATTTTTAAATGATGTTTGCAAACTGTGTTTTGTGGAGGTTGATGTGAAGACTGAAGCAATAATAAATATGCATTGGTCAAAAACCTAGTAAGAAAGAGATGATGAGTTCAAACTGCGTGGTTGAAGAAGGTGTGTGGAAAGGAGGGTTAAGGGAAAGCAACAAGGAAAAGTGCAGTGCCCCCATGGTTCCCAACAGTGGGGAGCTGTCTCCACCCCTAGCCTGCGAGGGCTAGGAAAAGGAGGCAGTTACTGGAACCCAGAGAAAGAGATAGCTCAAAGATAGGGCTTCCTGAGAAGAATCGAATCGTCAGGCCTTGTTAGAACAGCACTAGCTGCTGCTGGCGGGGAGGAAGCAGGAAATTAAACGATGTGTCTCTCCTTTCTTTCTCCTTCCAATCTCCTATCAGGGCCTCCCATTGGCCAAACCCAATGGCAAACCAAAGGACAGGGGAGCCCAGTGGCACTGTTCTTAAAGGACAGATTCCTGGGCCCCAGAAGAGGGTGGAGAAAGCTGAAAGGTGGAGAGTGAATCTGGGGCATCTAAGGCCCCACATATAGCCCAGCACAGAGATGGCCTTGCAGCTATTAGAACATCAGGAGCTTCCTTCATGCCCTGCTGTGGGCTGAGTAAATAACATGATTGCCGTAAACAGCGCTAGAGATTTGTATGTTTATCCCCATTTTTCAGGTGAGGAAATTCTTCAGATGAAGCTCCACCTTGTTAAATAAATTGGATATATGGAAAAATAGGACTGCAGAAAAGGGGAACACATTTAGCTCACGAGTGGTCGAGTGAAGATTGAAAATTAACCTCTGAGGGCCGGGCATGGTAGCTCATGCCTATAATCCCAGCACTTTGTGAAGCTGAGCCGGGCAGATCACAAGGTCAGGAGATTGAGACCATCCTGGCTAACACGGTGAAACCCCTCTGTACTAAAAATACAAAAAAAAAAAATTAGCTGGGCATGGTGGTGGGCACCTGTAGTACCAGCTACTTGGGAGGCTGAGACAGGAGAATGGTGTGAATCTGGGAGATGGAGCTTGCAGTGAGCCGAGATTGCACCACTGCACTCCAACTTGGGCAGCAGAGCAAGACTCTGTTTCCAAAAAAAAAAAAAAAAAAGAAAAGAAAATTAACCTCTGAGTATAAAGCATCAGTGGGCAGAACAGTGTGGGGAGGGAAACAACAAAAATGTAGAAGGAGGATCCTTGTTGCTTCTTGAGGCCGCATCAGGGTATTAGGTTAGCCAGATACTGACCTTACTTTCATTTCCCCTCTGGTCACAAGACCCCTGGGGCTTTCACCAATTACACTGATGACAGAATCACATTCAGGGCAGACTAGGGACCCCAGGTTCTGGAAGGACCTCCTCAGCATGGCCCAGGCCTTGCATGCTCAGGTTCTGAAAGCCAGGAAAAATGAATGACCCCATGGACACCTCCTCAAACTCTCTGCAGCATATGTGATTCTGGATCCAGACATGGCAAACGCCATCCTTCTTGTTTCTGAGGACCAGAGGAGTGTGCAGCCTGCTGAGGAGCCCCATGACCTACCAGACGACCCTGCGAGATTTGAATGGCGTTACTGTGTGCTTGGTGTGAAAACCTCACATCAGGGAGACATTACTGGGAGGTGGAAGTGGGGGACAGAAAAGAGTGGCATATTGGGGTGTGTAGTAAGAACATGGAGAGGAAAAAAGGTTGGGTCAAAATGACACCAGAGAATGGATACTGGACCATGGGGCTGACTGATGGGAATAAGTATCAGGCTCTCACTGATCCCAGAACCAACCTGAAACTTCCTGAGCCCCTAAGAAAGTGGGGATCTTCCTGGACTATGAGACTGGAGAGATCTCATTCTACAATGCCACGGATGGATCTCATATCTACACCTTTCTGCACGCCTCTTTCTCTGAGCCTCTGTATCCTGTATTCAGAATTTTGATCTTGGAGCCCACTGCCCTGACCATTTGCCCAACACCAAAAGAAGTAGAGAGTTCCCCGGATCCTGACCTAATGCCTGATCATTCCCTGGAAACACCAGTGACTCCGGGCTTAGCTAATGAAAGTGGGGAGCATCAGGCTGAAGTAACATCTCTGCTTCTCCCTGCCCAGCCTGGAGCTGAGGGTCTCCCCCTCCACAACAACCAATCAGAACCATAAAGCTACAGGCACACACTGAAGCACTTTACTGATATTCATTCGATTATTCCATAGGACAGTTGCTTGAGTTTGGTGCCACCTTATTGTCCCCTTTATGCAAATAAGGAGACTGGGGTGTAGAAAAGTGTATTGACTTTACAAAGTAGACATGACTAGTGAACGACAGAGCTGGGATCTGAACAACAATAACTAACATTAATTGAGAACTTAAAATGTTCTGAGTGCTGTGTTATGGGCTTCGGTGAGTGTCAGTCCTTTAATCCTCACAACACCCCATTGGGTAGTCTCATTTTGCAAGTATGAAAGCTGAGGCAGGGCAACATTAAGTAACTTACATAACTCATACGGTAATTTGTGCAGTTGGGAGATGGTCAGCCTCAGTCCCTGGCTAATTGCCCATTCTTTTCCAGCCTGATTTTTCCCCCTTGGGAAGAACCTCCATGTAGCCCTGAGGTTCCCTTCCCAGGGCAGCTCCAGGATAGAGATCACTGTGGGTGGTTGTGGAGTTGACACATCTATTGACTCCTTCCCAGCTAATTGTCAGAGCCTTAGACCCAGCAGTCCTTGGAGTGGCTCTGCAGAGTGTCTTTGTTGAGAGAATAACGTTATAGTTCCCACATGGCCTGTGACTTGGAAAGAGACTAGAGGCCACACTCAATGGGGCACAGATGTGTGCCCACCCAAAAAATGTGATAAGTGATCGTGCAGCCAGAGCAAGGCTTCCTACAGTCAAGATTTCTAGGCAGAACAAATACCCTAAATATCCTCTGTGATATAAGTAATTTGGATGAAGGAAGCTAGAAGAATTACAGGGATGATTTTAATCCCGCTATGGACTCAGTCTCCTGGAAAAGGATCTGTTCACTCCTGATCATTGGTGGATGTTAAACCCATATTTCTTTCAACTGATGCCTGCTAGGGAAAACTGCTCCTCATTATTATCACTATCATTGCTCACCACTCTATCCCCTCTACTTGGCAAGTGCTTGTTAAGCTCTAGTTGTTCAATAAATGTGTTAATAATGCTGACTCCTCAACTTGGCTTTTTCTAGACTATGGTGTCTACTCAGTACAGTAGAGTATTCTGCTCACCCACTGTACTCACCACAGTCTCAGTTTACCTCACTGCAGCATTTTCACAAAATCCTTATTGGATGCATCTTCTATTGCTGCCATCTGAATTACTAGAAATTCATAGACTTAAAGCAACACAAATGTATTATCTCACTGTTCTGTAGGTGAGAAGTCCCACAGGGATCTCAACAGGCTAGAATCAAGGTGTCTGCAGGGTGGATTCCTTTCTGCAGTCTCTAAGGAAGAAACTGTTTCCTTGCTTATTCAGATTGTTGGCAGAATCAGTTCCTTTCATTTATAGGACTGAGGTCCCAGTTGTTTCCTGGTTTATAGCTAAGGGCTGTACCCACTTCTAGAGGCTGCCACACTCTGCCTCCTAGCTCCCTCCTCCATCTTCAAAGTAGCAACACTACATTGAGGCTCCTCTCCTGGTTCTTTTTCTCCATTGCATTGCTCTGATTCTTTTAACTTCTCCTTTTTTTCCTTCATTTTATTTATTTATTTATTTTTGATAGGGATTTGCTCTGTCACTCAGGATGAAGTGCAGTAGCGTGATCTCGGCTCACTGCAAACTGTCCCCTGGGCTCAAGCAATCCACCTACCTCAGCTTCCCGAGTAACTGGGACCACAGCCCACATCACCATGCCTGGGTATTTTTTTTGTAGAGACAGGGTCTTGCCATGTTGCCCAGGCTAGTCTCAAACTCCTGAGCTCAAGCAGTCTGTCCACCTTGGTCTCCCAAAGTGCTGGGATTATAGGCATGAGCCACCGTGCTCAGTACACCTTTTACTTTTAAAGACTCCTGTGATTTGACTGAGTCCACCCAGATAGTTTAGAAAATCTCTCTATTTTAAGGTCCATAATTTGAATTCTGTGTAAGATCCATTTTGCCATGTTATACATTCTATTCATAAGTTTCTTAGTGGATATAGCTCAAAGGGGTGCTGAGGGAGCACTATTCAGCTCGCCACACTGATTTGGGAAGTGATCCCAGGAAACACAAGTGCAGAAATAAATTGAGAAATGAGAGAAAGCCAATTACATGAGAAATGGGATAAAGGGTTCACTCATGAGTCAGTTACCATGTGGATAACTTGGCTCAATCTCTTTTAGGACTCTCTAAGAAACCACATGAAATGTGTGATACAGCTTAGAATCTTCCTAAGGACTATGGGACCTGGGACTTTATCTCCACTTCCCATCCTCCTTTGCTTGAATTGGTTGAAGGTTGGCCTGGGAGTGTTAATTCTAATGCACTTTAAGATTGGGCTATGTAACTGCAGAAAAGCAACTATCACGGGTGTGATAAAGCTCACAGGCAAAGGAGAAGGGAGATACTCACTGGAGGTGGGAAGTTTGTCATCCTTCCAGGAAACTGTGCCTCAGCTATTGGCAAACTGTGATAGGCCAGGAGAATATGGGACAGGGCATCAACAGTGCCTGTTCTAAGGGCTCTGCCTCTGAGAATATAGTGAATGCCTTTCAAGGTCTCTCTGCCCTCCCTGCACCACATTTATTTAGCATTAGTGACCTCTTGTCTTCCAAAACATATCCATATTACACGGCCCTGCAGCCTCACCACATGGACTGGGTCTGGGATGGACATCTGACCCAGGCTAGACCAGAGGACCAAGTGACATGTGGCCAGTTACTCCTGTAGCAGATGTGCATGGGAGCTGTGGGAAGAAATGTTCCATTCATGGTGTGGACTAAAGGATGGTGGATTGCAGAGAAGACAAAAGTAGATGAGTAGAGAGAAGGCTCCAAATGGAGAGTTTAGACAATTTTATCATGTTTGTTTCTTTTAGAAGCCCAATATCATTTCTTCTCTTTGAAAAAATTTGTTCTGTTGAGACAAGGTAAATGTACTAGTTAATATTGCGACAGTTGTAAAATTTGGAAGCTTCATAAGCATTATAATATGCTCATTGATTCTGTGAGTCAGGAAACTAGAATTTGAACAGGACAGTGTAGAAATGGATTTTCTGCATGCCAAGATGCCTGCAGATCCCCTTGGAGTACTCCATAGCTGGAGATGACATACCCATATTACTTTCAAAGATTTGAGTTTATTGCAAACCAACAGTGAATCAGTGCTCACTCTGGGTCCTGGTTCTTCCAGGATTGGCTGGTACACCATGTCCATAAAGAATCTTTCTGAAGTGACCCTTTCTGTCTCTTTTTCCCTCCCAGGACAGAGCATGATTGGGTTAGGTCATTACTATCTAACCTGGCACACCCCAGTAGAACCTGCTTTCTTCCTAAGCTACCCTATGGCTAACTGATCCTCTTCCTTCTCAGAACACACATGTTTCCCTCCTTCTCAGATCAGCTTTGGCAGAGGTTGAGGCCTGGCTTAGCTGGCACAAGCTACTTCAAAGCCCTGGGCCTTATTTCTTCAGATAAAAATGTGAAGCCAGGTCTCATCCTGGCTGGCCATGCTCTTAGACCCTTGCATCCTTCTCTTCTGTCCTTTCCCAACAGCTGCCCAGTCCCGGTTGGAATGTTCTAATACTGATGTATTTACCCTCATGAGTCACTCAACCCAGAATCCAATTTTAATTATAATCCAGAAACATCAGGTAATGAGTGAGGCTGCATGAGAATGAGACAGTTCAAGTGTCAGTTCAATAGAAAAAACAGTTCTTAGGGCTTTCTTTATCTTAGTCTCATCAAAGAGCTTTCTCTGCAGAAGGGACCTACTGGTTCCTCCTTCCTGGTCCTTGAACTTCTGACCTAGAGTGGCTTAATCATGCTGCCATCTCTCTCTCGCACTCTGGTGCCAAATGATTCCAGGAACTGGGCCATGCTGTGGTGGAAATGACCTTACCCTGAGCATGTCACTCATGCATTGAGCAACAGCTGAGAGCAGAGCTTAGAGCTGGGCCCTGTAAGGAGAGAGGAATCACATCCTGCAGAAGTCTGTCCTGAGGAGCAGGTACTCCAGTCACAGCAAAACACAGTTGATACCTGTATAACAATAATACAAAACAGGACATGGGAACAGCAAAAGATTTGGGTGTCAGAAGAGGCTGAGAACCCTTCAGGCAGGAACATCCAGAGTTGTTTTTGGAGGAAGTAGGCACAAAGGCTGGGCAGGATTTCAAGGCGTAGAGATGAAGCAAACAATTCAAGTGAAAGGCATGGCATGGGAAAGGGAGCGCTGGCCACAGAGAGTGCAACATTGTGATGCAAGGCCACTGTGGAGCCATTGCTGGTGTGTTAGCTGCAAAGTTTAGAATTGAATCAGAAGGGAATTGGAGGCCTCCAGACTATGCATTTATTTATGTATATTTTATTATTTATTTATTTAGAGGCAGAGTCTCACTTCGTCACCCAGGTTGGAGTGCAGTGCATGATCTCGGTTCATCCTAACCTCTGCCTCCCAGGTTCAAGCCATTCTCCTGCCTCAGCCTCCTGAGTAGTTGGGATTACAGGCATGTCCCACCACACCCAGCTAATTTTTTTTTTTTTGGTAGACACGGGGTTTCGTCATGTTGGCTATGCTGGTCTTGAACTCCTGACTTCAAGTGATCTGCCTGCCTCCCTCTCCCAAAGTGCTGGGATTATAGGTGTGAGCCACCACACCAGTTCCAGACTAGGTATTTAGACATTTGAGGGGTTATTGACAAATGGGCCTCAGGAAGATATCTATACAATGACAAGATTGGATTCTGTGGAGGAGGGATTATGTTCGTGGGGAGGAGGGTATGTGTGCTGGTGTGTGTGTGTGGTCCCTGGACCTAACCCCACAACCTACTGGCAGAAGGTCAAGACCAACTAGAAAGTCTTTGCCCACTTCCATCTTCTGCCCTCACCAGAATGCCACCTCCCCTTGGGAAAGGGTTTTTAATCCTCACTCAGTATTCTCAGCACCTCTTATCCAATATCTTTGGAATGAACAACCAGACCTTCATAACAGCCACTGCAACTGCTGTCTCCTTTCCTTTGCTACCACTCCCACTCCAGTCATGCCTGCTTCCCCTCCAGCGTGCCAGACCCAACCTCCAAAGCCAGCGACTTGAACAAGAGTCCTCCGGCTTTGGAAAGGGGGCAGCTTATGTTTTCCTCCTCATGTTTCCTCCCCAGCAAAATCACCCTCTACATAGAGAGCCCTCTCCTTGTGGATACCAGCAAAGCCACCGACCCCTTGGGGAATCTCAAGGCTTTGTAAAAGAATGAAAGGAAGGAAGGAAGGAAGGAAGGAAGGAAGGAAGGAAGGAAGGAAGGAAGGAAGGAAGGAAGGAAGGAAGGAAAGAGAGAGACAGAGAGAAGGAAGGAAAGAAAGAAGGAAGGAAGGAAAGAAAGAAGCAAGGAAGGAAAAGGAAGAAAGGAAGAGAAGAGAAAGAAAGGAAGAGAGAGGAAAGAAGGGAGGAAGGAAGAAAAAAAGAAAGAGAAAGAAAGAAGAAAGCGAGAGAAAGAAAGAATAAAGCGCGAGGGAGACATGAAAGAAGAGAAAGAAGGAAGGAAGGAAGGAGAGAGAGAGACAGAGAAAGAAAGAAAGAAAGAAAGAAAGAAAGAAAGAAAGAAAGAAAGAAAGAAAGAAAGAAAGAAAGAAAGAAAGAAGGAAAGAAAGAAAGAAGAAAGAAAGAAGAAAGAAAGAAAGAAAGAAAGAAAGAAAGAAAGAAAGAAAGAAAGAAAGAAAGAAAGAAAGAAAGAAAGAAAGAAAGAAAGAAGAAAGAAAGAAAGAACAAAGAAAAAGGAAATAGAAATACCTAATAACCCTAAAAGGTTATTTGCTGCTTGAGATTTTGGGGGGTTTTTTGTGTGTATTCTACCTAGTAACTGCTGAGAAATAAGGCTCGAGACACCATTGGCTAGTTCTGCTGCACTCGGCCAATCCTGGGCTCTAAACTGTTCAGTGGCAATCTTGGGACTTCAGGACATCCGGGCAACAGGTCCCAGATCCCGGGTCCCGTAACTCCAAACATCGCAATTAATGGGAGGTGAACAAAACTTTTCTCTTCTCTTTGGGATGCTTTGTTGTCTGGTGGTGACTGTGCCCATGGGTGAGTTGTATCGGAAAATCGTCATGTGAGGATCACAGGGGAAAAGAAAAACAGAGGTTAATTCTAGAAGGTAGGAAAGGGAGGGGAAGCGCTACAGCTCCGGGGTGGGGACGGTAGGTGCGGGGAGCGGGATCTGCTCTGGACAAGAGAGGGGGTCCTGGGAGAGAGGAAGGCCACACTGGTGGGGAGGCGCGGCCTCTCCTGGCTTTACCTCGAGTGTCCCGACCTGGGTCTCGGGGACAGGGAAGTGGAGGGAGGAGGGTGTGAAAGAATCTAGGGACAACTAAAGAAACCGGACTCTGGCCAGAGAAGTGAGCTGAGGAAGGTGGAAAACGGCCCCCTTGATCTTTGCATTGATGGCTTACTTCATGGAATGTTTAAGGAATCCCTCTCTCGGGAGATACCTGAGCCTTGAGATATGCAAGCGACTCCCAGAAGCTGGGGCACCGATGAGACTTACTTGAGTGACAAGAGAGGCTGAACTCGACCAGCACCGAGGTACCAAGATTCCTAGGCTGATTTTCCTCCTCTGTAACCCTAGGCCTCTGGTCCCTGCCTGCCCTGGCTGCTCATGGAACCAGCTGCTGCCCTGCACTTCTCCCTGCCAGCCTCCCTCCTCCTCCTCCTTCTCAGCCTGTGTGCACTGGTCTCAGGTAGGGATGTGTGCCACTTGCTGCTGTCACCTCTCAGAAAGGAACATCAATCCTGTAGTCTGCAAAGGGAAAGAAGGAAGGACTGTGGGGTTCTTGACTTATCCTTTCATTCTGAACATGTTCACTGAATTTATACCAGCACAGTCCAAAAGAAATACAGTGAGACACAAAGGTCAAGTGCATATACAAGTGCAAATTTTCAAAATTTTTTTTAACTTTTTATTTATTTGTTTGTTTATTTAAGAGACAGTGTATTGCTCTGTCACCAGGCTAGAATGAAGCAGATGGCGAATGAGATCATAACTCACTGTAACCTGGAACTCCTGGGCTCAAGGGATCCTCCCAATCTCAGTCTCCCAAGTAGCAGAGAGTACAAGCAAGGGCCACCACACTCAACTTCAAGTTTTATTTTTTGTAAAGACAGGGTCTCACTATTTGCCCAGGCAGGTCTCAAACTCCTAGCTGTTAAGGATCCTACCACTTTGGCCTCCCAAATATCTGCAATAACAGGCACAAGACCCTGTGCCTAGTCTACTTTTTATTTTAAAAGGTAAAAACATACTTGAAATACATTTTAATAATGTATTTTGTTTCATGTAATAAAATATCAATATTTAAATGCTTAGTTAATGGAAACTATTACCAATGAGATATTTGACATTTTGAAATTTTAAATCTTTATAATCTGTATGTGTTTTACACTTAGAGTTCATTTCAATTGGAACTGTTAAATGTCTAGTGGATAGTTAACATTAATTGTTAACACTAAGTGTTAACTAACTGTTAACACTGCCCTAACGGACAGTTCAAGTTTACACTACACTCAGGCACAGTGCTAGATTGCAGAATGGAGGAAAATCTCAGTGGCACAGGGTGCCCAGGGCGGGCTCCCCAATGTTTCCTTCATGAAGCAGGAGCAGCCTCAATAGTTACTGCTTCCAGGGGTGGGTGCTGCCGACCAGCCACAGCTACTGGTCCCCAGAAGGGTTCTCAGCCCCAGAACCCCTGTGGCCTTGGAATATCTGCTTCCTTTTGTCCCTGGAATTTTTTTCTTTTTTTTTGCCTTAAAGATGTGATAACTGGTGTCCTTGTCTGATTCTGCCCCTTTGTTGAACAGCCCAGTTTACTGTCGTGGGGCCAGCTAGTCCCATCCTGGCCATAGTGGGAGAAAACACTACGTTACGCTGCCATCTGTCATCCGAGAAAAATGCTGAGGATATGGAGGTGCGGTGGTTCCGGTCTCAGTTCTCCCCCGCAGTGTTTGTGTATAAGGGCAGGAGAGAGAGAACAGAGGAGCAGATGGAGGAGTACCGAGGAAGAATCACGTTTGTGAGCAAAGACATCAGCAGGGGCAGTGTGGCCCTGGTCATACACAACGTCACAACCCAGGAGAATGGCATCTACCGCTGTTACTTCCAAGAAGGCAGGTCCTACGATGAGGCCATCCTGCGCCTCGTGGTGGCAGGTGCGTCACTTCATTTGGCTTTATTACTTTTGCACAGTGTGACTTTTGGGGAAAATTTCTCCCTTAACCTCAGGCCCATTGCAGACCAACGGATATCTATCTGGAGTCCCCTTTCCACAGATAGAGTGGCTTCCTCCTGCACAAAGGCCACATGAGTGGGTTTGCTCTGCTAAGCTATGGGTTTCACTTCTTTTTTTTTTTTTTTTTTTTTTTCAAGACAGAATCTTGCTATGTTGCCCAGGCTGGAGTACAGTGGTGCGATCTTGGGTCACTGCAACCTCCACCTCCTGGGTTCAAGCAATTCTCCTGCCTCAGCCTCCTGAATAGCTGAGATTACAGGCATGCGCTACCATGCCCGGCTAATTTTTGCATTTTTTTAGTAGAGACGGGGTTTCACCATGTTGGCCAGGCTGGTCTCAAACTCCTGACCTTGTGATCCACCTGCCTCAGTCTCCCAAAGTGCTAGGATTACTGGTGTGCGCCACCACGCCCAGCCTGGGCTTCACTTCTTCAGAAGCACACTCATTCCTCAGCTGAGGCCATGAGCGGGGGAAAATAATTAATCTCGGAAAAGAAAGTCTTATGCCTGCCTCTGCATTGAACTGTGCACTTCTGAGAGTGAAAGGAGACACTGTCAAAAATTGTCCTGGGGCAATCAGAATCAATAAGAACTGCCCAGAGAACTACGACATATGAAATCTTATTTTTCGATAAATATTAATCTTGACATTTTCTTCTTTCCTGAAATACTGATTGCAGAGAGAGTGACTTACTTGTAAATAGGTGATTTTATTAAAGCACAACTAAATACAGAAGCAAAATTATATGTAATTCCTGCTAACTCCACAGAGAAAGACTAAGAATTTAGCTGGGAAAAAATTGGCAAGGCTTCAGCATAGAAATGCACTTAAACTGGGATTTCTAGGAGTTTGTTAAAGTGACACTAAGTGATTACCTCAGTCTTAGGGTTAGTGTATTTTGCTTTAAAAGGTATATTTCAGGACTGAAAAAGCCTTTAAGGTGCAGAATAATTCAAGGTGGCATTTCAGTCCATCAGACCTGTGGAGGCAAGGACTAGGAAATTGGGTTCTTCCCGGGAGGCCCCAAATCATAACAGGTAGGAGACCCCATCTTTGCTACTCACAAAGGCAACCTTACATCTGACTAAAACAGAACATCGTGGAAGGAGGGCTTCTTGACCCATTGTCATGACTGTGTTCACAGCAGCACTGCAGTGTTGCCCAGTAATGAATGGTTTCTATGTGGCAGGGACCCACTACTCTTTCTCTGTAAAACCAAGCCTGTCCTGACCTTCCCCAGTCTGAACTGGGTTGCTGTAGGACTTTTTGTTTGCTTGCTTATTGTATTCTGCTTGTTGGATTGGTTGGTGGCTGATCTTTCCCTTAAATCTATTGTGTCATGTTACCCGTATTGAACCCATGGAATGTTTTGTAGGAGTTTGTTTTCCAATTTGCTGAGGTATTTTAATTTCTTTTCTAATTCAAGATTTCTGTGTGAGCCTTCAAATGCACAACTAGTTTTTTTCTCCTGACAAAAATTAAACAGAGCAGAAAGCACTAGGCTTAAGTGATTGCTTTACTTTTCTTTCTTTAATATAATTTGTTGGGAGACTTTACAAAGGAATTATTCAGGAGAAGTTTGGATGGTCAAACACGGCTGAAGGGTCTCCCAGGACCATGCTTTTGCAGCTCTCTCACTCCAGGTATTCTCTTTCATTGAAGATTCTAGTAAAGATAGCATATATTTAGGATGAGCCTGAATTATTAGGATTTTTGGTGATGATCTCTGACATTAAGGAGGCGATATGATTATCTTAAGATCCCAGGGGCATCCAGATATTTCTAATACATTGATGTTCTCAAAGAACTATAAGAAAATTCTCTATTGGGTGGAACCTCTGGGAGGTAAACAACTGTGAATTAGAATAAGAGTTGGCTTTGCCAGCTAGCTCGGTCCATTCTCCTAAAAACCATCACCTCCTATGGAGGTAGACAGCCATGATGATGTGAGGCCCTGAACTAGACAGAAGTGTCAGTGACTTTGGTTCAAAAAGTTTCTTAAGATTTAGCCAAGGCTGAGCATGATGACTCATACCTGTAATCCCAGCATTTTGAGAGGTCAAGTCAGGTGAATTGCCTTAGCTCAGGAGTTTGAGAGCAGCCTGGGTAACATGGCAAAACTGCATCTCTACAAAAAAAAAAAAAAAGGAAAAAAGGGATTCTGCCAACCTGGTAGGTTTCTGTCATCAGTGTATTATTTTAGAGCTTCAGGAAATTGAGGTCTGCAGAGAAGTCATCCCAGGACAGAAAGTGAAATTCTCAACGTGCCTGTTGAGAATTTGGACACACCCTTCTGGGAGTGAGAAAATTAGTCTTTGCCAGAATAAATCGCACAGCAAGCATTTATAGCAGACAGATGCTTGGCGCTGTGATGGGGCCTTCAGGTGGATCATAAAGAAAAGTGTGCAATGTGATCTTTTCTCTTAGAGATCTCACAATTTATTTTGCATATTGCTTTCCTGATGTTCTCCAAAACCAGGGGTCTTTCTAGCATCCTTCCTTCAAGGTGCAGTAGGGGCTAAGACACCACTGCCTTTGACTGAGCTCTTCTCCCTCTCCAGGCCTTGGCTCTAAGCCCCTCATTGAAATCAAGGTCCAAGAGGATGGGAGCATTTGGCTGGAGTGCATATCTAGAGGGTGGTACCCAGAGCCCCTCACAGTGTGGAGGGACCCCTACAGTGAGATCGTGCCCGCCCTGAAGGAGGTTTCCATCGCTGATGCAGACGGCCTCTTCATGGTCACCACAGCTGTGATCATCAGAGACAAGTCTGTGAGGAATGTATCCTGCTCTGTCAACAACACCCTGCTCAGCCAGGAGAAGGAAACTGTCATTTTTATTCCAGGTTAGTTCTCTGCCCTCTGAGACCTATCGAGTGTATGCAGGATCCTCAGCACACAGAAGGAGCCCAGAGTGAGGATGTGGACAGTAGTGTGGGTAGAATTGTCCTAGGCTCTGAAGAGCTGGAGACTGCAGCTGAGTTGAGGCCTCTCCCCTCCTCACAAAGGGAGATTCAAAGAGTCCCAAAACACAAGAGTAGGAGCCTCTTCTCTGAGGGTAAACCTGGTCTTTTTTTCTTGATTAGGTCTTTATGCTGCAACAAGTGTAAAATATTAAGGACAACCATCAAACACAGAGAGTAGTGTGGATGGGTGACTGTCTACACTTGGCATTCCTGTGTGCTGCCATCCCTTCATGTCTATGGGACTTCCCAAAGGACAGAGCTGGGGAAATTCCCTATCAACAGACATTCATAAATGTATTCAACAAATGTTCAACAAGCATTTCTTATGTTTAAGACTGGAAACCAAAGGTCAATAATTGAACAAAATATATCAAAATTTCTATCCTCAAGGAGGTCATATTCTAGAGAGAGACAGCGGCCGGGCACGATGGCTCATGTCTGCAATCCCAGCACTTTGGGAGGCCAAGGCGGTGGATCACAAGTTCAGGAGTTCAAGACCAGCCTGGCCAAGATGGTGAAACACCATCTCTACCAAAACTACAAAAATTAGCCGAGTGCAGTAGCAGGCACCTGTAATCCCCGCTGCTTGGGAGGCTGAGCAGGAGAATCGCTTGAACCTGGGTGGCAGAGCTTGAGCCGAGATCGCGCCACTGCACTCCAGCCTGGGCGACAGAGTGAGACTCTCTCTTAAAAAAGAAAAAGCAAAAAAGGGAGAGAGAGAGAGAGAGCAAGATATGAAATAATTGAAACAAATGATTAAATAAATAATTATCTATATATTCTATCACATAGTGATGATCTTGTAGGAAAAATTAAGCAAAGAGAAAATAGAGAGTTCCAGGAGTGTGAGGCATCATAATTATTAACAAGGTGGTCAGGGAAGACTTCACTGTAAAGATGGAAATTGAGCAATCAAGGCAAGGAACCATCAGATGCTTAAGGACTGAGCAGCTAAGGTACAGGAAGAGCATATGCAAAGGGCGTGAGGAAAGAGCGTGTCTGGCAGTTTCCAGGACTCCCAGGAGGTGATGCTGGTGTGGCTGAAATGGAGTGAGTTCAGGAAGCTGGGGGAGATGAATTCACAGAGGTGATGCAACTACGTTATATATGGCAGCACAGGCCACAAACAGGCCTTGGCTTTTAGAGTGAGTGACACAGGAAGCATTGGAAGGTTTTGAGCAAATAATTAACATGATCTCACTTGGGCTGCTCTGCTGAGAACAGATTACAGAATAGGGCAGAACAAGAAGGAGGACACTGTAGTATTCCAGGCATGAGTGATGGTGGCTTGAGGCAGGGTGGTGGCTGTGCTGACTCAGCATGGCTGGTTAGCTTTATGCACCCTGGTCCTTTCCATGGTGACTCCAGATGTTTCTGCTTTGCCCCCTTCTCGGCCCAGCTCTGGCAGTCACTGAGGCGTTAGCCAGTGTAAAGCCAGCATCGCTTCCTCCATCTGAGGTTTCTGAGGGAGTAGCCAACAGAGCAGGTAGCTGAGGAGCTCATCAGATGTGCTCTTAGGGTCACTCTCATCCAGATGTTCTATTTCAAACTAAGTGGACTTTTCTGGCTGCCTTTTCAGAATCCTTTATGCCCAGCACATCTCCGTGGATGGTGGCCCTGGCTGTCATCCTGACCACATCTCCCTGGATGGTGTCCATGGCTGTCATCCTGGCTGTTTTCATCATCTTCATGGCTGTGAGCATCTGTTGCATCAAGAAACTTCAAAGGGAAAAAAAGATTCTGTCAGGGGAAAAGGAAGTTGAACAAGAGGAAAAAGAAATTGCACGTAAGGAATTTGGAAAGAAAGTATGGAAAAATAGAAAGAAAATTTAAAAAGTTAAATAAGTAGGAGGACAATTGACTGTCATAGAAAGGCCTCAGTTCTCACAGGTACCAGCCTGGGGAAGAGAGAGGAAATGCACAGCAGCAGCAACAAGGGCTTGGGACTCTCATGTCATAAGAAGTAATCATTCAGAGCTTTCTTTCTTCCATGCTGCACACGTTGCATTCATTCACCTGGCTATATGCAGCACTACATGGCTGAACAAAAGTTCAGACAAAAATCTAACAATGTACTGATACTCCCCAGCCATCTGATCATACGTCATTGCTAGTTTCTGACTGTTCCCTAGGCATAAGGGAAGGGTGATGTTAGTGTTCATAGAAAGAACGGTTCCTACATTGTTTAATACAAGCTCAATTTCTCTTAGTTCTTCTGTTGAAGACATGATTTTGTTTCTGTATTTTGTTTTCAGAGCAACTTCAAGAAGAATTGCGTAAGTTTAGCCTTTCCTGAACTACTCTGTGTACAATTTGTGTTCTGCTTACTTAGCAGCATCTCATGACATTCGCCTCTGTCTGTCCCTTGCAGGATGGAGAAGAACATTCTTACATGCTGGTGAGTGCCTCTGTCATTCTCTCAGATCTCAGCTTTCTCCCCACTAGCCAGCTAACAGGACTTCTTAGAGGAGATGAGCAAGGGGCCCAGGGCTAGGTGGGGACAATAGGGAGCTGGGGTCAGTTCATCAACAGTGTCCCAGCAATGATGCATTGTGGCTCTTCTGTCAGGGAATCCCAGCAGCTCTTAATGAACCCTGCAGTTTACGTCCCAGGACCCTTTCTCTTTTGGAATAACTTAATGCGTGATTACCAAAGGTTTCCCATGCATAGTAGCCTCCCCAAGAGTTACATTTCAGAAGTTATTGCTCTTTGATTCTGGATCAATTTGAAAGAAGATAATCCTGTTTTAGCAATTTATATCCTGGGGATGGTATAGACTGTGCACAGTTGAAGACCCATGTGAGGAAGAGGCCATAAGGCTCCCCAATAAGCCTGATGCAATGGTGTGCAAATAGGCGGTCAGAAATACCTTTCTGCTTCTAAGAGAGCACTGATATTCTGCATGTAGTCTGCCAAGGGAGGGGATTTAGGTGAGTGGGAGGGTGAGTGGGAGAGCACAGAGAAACCAATCGCCCACTTTCAGTGAGTTCTTCTCATCTTGTGATTCGGCACCTCTGTCTGTCAGCACCAAAGAATCCAAGCTTTACCAGATACCAGGGCCCATGGACCTTTCCTCTTTGGTGAGTTTCAAAATTGCCACTGTCACTTTGGGACACAATCACAACTTGTCACAATCAGACATATCAACTTGCGGAAAGGAGAAAATCATTGTAATGCAGTAGAAAGGTAGACTGAATTAGTAAGAATACATGCAGATGGTAGAGGTTTGCAGAATGCTCAGCTCCTGCATTTCCTGTATGGGAGAAGTCATCTTGGTAGACGTCAGACCCATGTTGTTAAAGCAAAACTGGATTGAAGTGTTTCTTCCCTAACTTTGCCCACACGCCCCTCAGGCACCAGGTTTTCTTTTGTACACATTCATTCTCCTTCTTTATCCTTTGAAGGGTGTCCTTGTCAGTCACGTAAATCAGTTGTCACCTATTAAAACAACCTATAGGACCAATGAAGAGGTCCTTCACCACCTAGCACTGTGTAATGAGAGACTCACTTGATTGATCATTGAGAGGAGTGTGGTGGAACAACAGGAGATAAAGCTTCTGTGATGGTTTAAGCAAAGTTGGAAAGTTTCTAACTAAAGTCCCAGAGATCACATGTCTTGAATAGAAAAGGAATCAGAGCTTAGAATGCTGAGAAAAACTGGGAACCACTAATTTTGGCTCATTTCCTAAACTCTCTGGACTTCATAGAGCCACAATTCTTCTCAACCTGGGGGTGCTGCTTGTCTTTGGAGAGATAGAAGTACAGCTTCAGTAATTCTCAGGGTATGAGCTGCCTGGGATCAGGGGACCTTTATGGAAACAGCCACTACATGGGGAACCCCCTGCAGCTTTCTGAGACCTCTCTGGGGACCAGGAACCACACAATCCCCAGGGTTCCTGAGACCCCAGGCCTAAACCTGAGACTTCCTCTGCAGCTGATGTGGTCCTGGATCCAGACACCGCTCATCCCGAGCTCTTCCTGTCAGAGGACCGGAGAAGTGTGAGACGGGGCCCCTACAGGCAGAGAGTGCCTGACAACCCAGAGAGATTCGACAGTCAGCCTTGTGTCCTGGGATGGGAGAGCTTCGCCTCAGGGAAACATTACTGGGAGGTGGAGGTGGAAAACGTGATGGTGTGGACTGTGGGGGTCTGTAGAGACAGTGTTGAGAGGAAAGGGGAGGTCCTGCTGATTCCTCAGAATGGCTTCTGGACCCTGGAGATGTTTGGAAACCAATACCGGGCCCTGTCCTCCCCTGATAGGATTCTCCCTTTGAAGGAGTCCCTTTGCCGGGTGGGCGTCTTCCTGCACTATGAAGCTGGAGATGTCTCCTTCTACAACATGAGGGACAGATCGCACATCTACACATGTCCCCGTTCAGCATTTTCCGTGCCTGTGAGGCCCTTCTTCAGGATAGGGTCTGATGACAGCCCCATCTTCATCTGCCCTGCACTCACAGGAGCCAATGGGGTCACGGTGCCTGAAGAGGGCCTGACACTTCACAGAGGGGGGACCCAGGAGAGCCTATAGAATCAATTCCCTAGTCTCACAGCCATGCAGATAAGCCCTGGACAATACTCCTAATGGAAGACACGCCCTCCTCCCCTCTGGTCACATAAGAGAACATCTTCCAGCTGCCTTTTTCACACCCACTCCAACCCTCAGCCCCAATTTTCTCCTCCTCACTAGGCTGTGGCTTTAGCAGTTCCTTTGCTTGTAATTACGGGATGGGATCCAGGCATAGGGAACTAGTTGTTTCATAGCTCCCAGCCAAGAAAAAAGTGAGAGAAGCTGTTGGGCAGCAAACCTGCTGCTGAACATCAGGACAACCATATTGAGCCCAATATGCCAGTTGGCACCAGATGCTGTGGACTTGGAATGAGGCCAACAGGATTCGCCAGGTTGAGAGAGGAGAGAGGAATCCACAGGACCACCAGAGGGTAGAGGGAGCCAGATATGCAGGTCAGAGATAGAGGAAGTGGAACCAGAGAGCTGGGAGGCACCAAGGCTGTAAGGATGGCTAAGTCCCACCATAACAGCTAAAGGGTCCTGGGAGATGATGGCTCATTTCCACCCAACCCCAGGATTTCCACAACACACACCCACAGGCCTGGACCTGGGACAAAGATGAATGAAGAACATGGACTCATGTGGATGTGGTTTGGCTCACGTGTGCCTGCAATAAACAAGGAGTAAGTACTTAGTCCCTGAGTGTGGTTGAGGTTTGAGGCCCTGGTCGAGCAGGGAAGTACTGGACCTGGTCTAGGTCAGCATTCAGATTCAATGGGGACACCAGTGGCTTCAAACTTCCTGATCTAATTATGTCTTTAGACACTTAGAAATTATTGAGGACCTTAGAGAGCTTTTGTTTATTTGGGTTAATATTTGTTAATATTTATGGCATTTGACATTGAAACAAAAATTTAAAATGTTATCTTTTAATTCATATTAAAATAGCATGAATAAATCAATTATAGGCTAATATAAACAGGATGTTTTGTGAAAAAGCAATCTATTGTGTCCAAATAAAAGAACAAGAAGTGTGACACTGGTTCACTTTTTCCAAATCTAATGTCTGGCTTAATAGAAGATGTTTGTATTCTCATATCTGTCTTTGTATTAAACCTATTGGTATATCATGGGTCATATTGGCTCAAAAAAACTTTACTGCACCCTACTGAAATAACGAGATGAAAAACGATCAATGTTTCATTATTATTATTGTGAAAATAGTACTAACACTGGGGACTCCTTAAGAGTACGTCAGAGTTCTCCCTAGGAATCCCAAGACCACATTTGGAAACTAGAATAGTGGATCCTGGAAGTTAATCCATGTGCTGGTTAATTTTAGATGTCACCTTGACTGGATTAAGGAATACCTAGACAACTGTACAACATTATTTCCGGGTGTGTCTGTGAGTGTGTTTCCAGAAGAGACTGGCATGTGAGTCAGTAGGAAATTCTCCCCTCCAATTGACTGCGGGTCCAATAGAACCAAAAGGCAGAGGAAAGGCAAATTCTTCTCTCCTCTGGAGCTGAGACATTCTTCTTCTTCTGCCCTTGGACATCAGAACTCCTGGCTCTCTGGCCTTTGAACTTTGGGACTTGTACCAGGAGGCCCTGGGTTCTCAGGCCTTTGGCTTTGGACTGAGAGTTACACAATCATCTTCCCTGGCTGTGAGGCTTTTGGACTTAAAATGAGCCGTGCTACCAGCATCCCAGGGTCTCCAGCCTATAGACGGGCTGTTGTGTGATTTCTTAGCCTCTGTATTCACATGAGCCAATTTCCTTAATAAATGCCTGCTCATAAATCTGTATCTATATCTATATCTGTATGTGTATCTATATCTATATCTATATCGTATTGGTTTTGTCTCTCTGGAGAACCCTGACTAATACAATCAGGCATCTAAAATTCTGGCTTGAATGGTAGTATTTTAGGTTTTAGACAATTCCGTAATCCAATTGGACTGAAAAATTTTAAATAATCAAAAATTTTATTGCTGTAGTTAAAAATAGACACAATATTGAAAGAATCAGGAGTGATTTTTTCAATACCTATTTGTAAAGATGGAAAGCAAGGTTGTTTATGTTTATGTGTATGTCTTAGCCTATGTGGGCAGCTATAACAAAAATACCACCAAGACTGAATAGTTTGTAAACAACAGAAATTTATTTCTTGCAATTCTGCAGGCTGGGAAATCTAAGATCAACACCCCAGCATATTGGTGTGTGGTGAGGGCCCATAGACTTGTTCACATGGTGAAGGATAAAGATAGATCTCTAGGGTCTCTTTTGGAGGGACACTAATGACATTCATTAGGGCTCCCTCAACCTCAGAGAGAAAATAGGAGGAGGAGATTCCAAATTTCCTGCTGGTGCCCTGACCTGCTCCTGCCCCTCCTCATCTATTTTCTCTGATTTAAGAAGCAGGTATCCTTTCCCCTGTGTCAGGCTAATTCTCCATCCACACTCTGGACCCTCACTCTCCAGTTTCCCTCAGGACTTCTGTGTTTAGTTCATTCATTCATTCAACAAAAATCAATGAGTACTAACTACATGCCAATCAGTGTTCCTGGTACTGGGGGCAGAGAAGTGCACAAAGCGTAAAGTCCCATTCCTTATGGTTGTAGAAGACAGACAGAAAACAAAATAAGTAGTAACATATATGGTGTGTTGGATGATGATAACTGATCAGGAGATAAATAAATTGGGGAAGGAATATAGGAAATCACAACTTCTAAAAGGGTGGTAATGAGCAATAGGAGTGAGGCACAGAATACCTCGGAGAAAAACATTCTGAGTTGAGAGAACAGCAGTGCCAGAGCACAGAGTCAGAAGCACTGTGGTTTGTGTGAAGAACAGTAATGAGGCTGGGGTTGGCAGAGCACACAGGGTAACCAGGAGAATAGGAGGTAACAAGACCAGAGGGGGTTGAGGGCCAGATCACGTATGGCTTTGAAAGTCATCATGCTGACCTGGGCTTTACCTCTGAGAGGGGAGCCACAGGAAGGTTGAGCAGAAAAAGGACTGGACTTACTTATGTTTTAAGAAGTTACTTCACATGCTAGACTGATATGGGCTGTGGGTAGGGCTGGTGGATGGAGGCCTGAAGACCCAGCTGGGAGCTACTGCAGTGATCCAGGGGAAAGATGCAGATGACTTGTACCAGGGAGGAGCCATGAAAATGTTATGATGCTGGATTTATTTTCAAGACAGAGTAAAAAGGCTTTGCTGATAAACTTATGGATGGGGTGTGAAAAAGGAGGCCATCAAGGGTGACCACAGGTTTTGGTCCAAAGAAACTGTACAGATGGAGTTGCCACTTACTGAGATGAGGAAACTGAAGGAGAAGCAGGTTTTGGAGGCCAGGGGAGGAGCCAGCATAGAATCCAAAGGTCAGTTTTGGATATGTTCAGGTGGAGGAGCTTACTAGAGATTCCTGTGGAGATGTAGAGTAGGCCAGTCAATAATAAATATGTAGTCCAGGCAACAGGTCAGGGCTGTAAACACAAGTTATTCTCTTTATCTTCTTTATCTTCATGTTTGCTGCCACTGCCTGTTTCACTTTAATGCATTAGTGATCTATTGCTGCATAACAAATTACCACAAACTTAGTGGTTTAAAACAGCACACATTTATCATTTTAGTTTCTATGGGTCAGAAGTCCAGGCAGAACTTAGTGAGCTTCTCTGCTCAGAACTTCACAGAGCAAAAGTCAAGGTGTTGGCCAGGCCGTAGCCTCATCTAGAGCCTCGACTGTGGGAGAGTCCTCTTTTCAGATCACTCAGGTTGTTAACAGAGTTCATTTCTTTACAGTTGTAGGACTGAAAGCCCCAACTCCCTGCAGGCTGAAGCTGGAGGCTGCTCTCAGCTCCTACAGGCCTCCTCAGCTCCCTGCTGTGTAGATTTCCCATGATGACTACTTTCCTCTTCATAGCCAGCTAGGAAGATAGAGCCTCTAGAGTGGGTCAGCTAGCAAGACAGAGTCTTATACTACATAATGTAGTCATCGAAGGGACATCCCATCAGTTTTGCCATATTTTATTGGTTAGCAGCATGCCACAGGTTCAGCTCAAACTCAGGGAAAGTACAGGCTGCAAACTGCAAAAAAAGTAATCATAAGGGGTCCACTCCAGACTGTGTTGGCTACACCATAGAAGAAACTCAAGGTTCTCCCTGCCCTGCATCCCCTTTCCCTGGGCAATACAACTGTGCTAGCCTCTCTCTAGGTCTCTACTTCCATACAAGCAAAGTCTCAGAAAGAGAACACATACATGGCCATCAGACACTGTCTGCCATGATGATGGCCACTGCTGTACCACACCAAAAACATTTTTTTTTTCTTTCTTTCTTTCTTTCTTTCTTTCTTTTTTTTTTTTTGAGGCAGTCTTTTGCTCTGTTGTCCAGGCTGGAGTGCAGCAGCGTGATCTTGGTTCACTGCAACTTCTGCCTCCTAGGTTCAAGCAATTCCCCTGACTCAGCCTCCTGAGTAGCTGGGATTACAGGCCTGTGCTACCATGCCCAGCTAATTTTTGTGCTTTTAGTAGAGCAGGGTTTTGCCATGTTGGCCTGACTGGTCTTGAACTCCTGACCTTAGGTGACTTGCCCGCCTCAGTCTCCTAAAGTGCTACATTACAGGAGAGATTCACTACTCTCGGCCCGTAAGCATTGTTTCTATCAGTTTCTAATGGTTTCCCAACCATTAAATCCGTTATACATTTCTATTTTCCCCTGCCACCCCTGTGCTTCCCTTTTTAGAGAGACAGGATCTTGCTCCATCACCCAGGCTAGAGTTCAGTGGTGTGATCATAGCTGAGTGCTGCCTTGATCTCCTGGGCTCAAGCGATCCTCCTGCCTTAGCCTCCCACAGTGCTGGGATTATAGTTGTGAGACACTGGGCCTTGCTAGTCATTGTACACTTCTGCCCTTTCTTTATGGACAACCCTGAGTTCTTCATAGACCTGCCTGAGTAGGTGTTCCTGCCTATGTGGTATCTGCCTCATCAATCCCCAGGGCTCTCTTCTTGGTCTTTCCCTACTCCTAGGGAGATCCTTCTCAGAGTTCTTGCTCCACTTGCTCCAGAACTGCTGAAATTCCTTAGGCTTTGATCCTGGCTTCTCTTTTCACACCACATATGCTCTTGCAAGGTCTAATTCGTTTTCAAAGCTCTACCCCATAACCAGACCCCACCGGCACTTGCATTTCTGTCTCCAGCCCCACACATTCCCTGAACTCAGTGCCCACTAGCATCTCACAATGAGTGTGTCCAAAACTAAATTCCCATCAGCCCTGCCTACCCATTATTATCTGAAGGAGCGACACCACCTAAGAGTCATTTTAGCCTTCTCTTGCTCTCTTTTACCCACCACATCTGACTGATAGCCAAGTCCTGCTATTTGTACTTCCTTTCAGTAGTCCAGCTCAGTGGTTTGAGCACAGACTCTGGAGTAAGACAGCCTGAACTCAAAGCCCAGCTTAGAAAGAAATTACTCATGTGACCTTGCAGAGTTATTTAACCTCTCTGGACCTCAGATTTTATATCTATTAAATGTAGGAAATAAGGTTTCTACCTCTTAGGGTTGTTGTGAGTCTTACTAATACATGTAAATCTCTAAGCACAATACCAGCATTGTAGCAGGTTCTATGTAAGTATTTCCTAGTATTAACGTTAGTAATCAATAAAGTCTCCTATCCCCCATCTCCAAGCAGTCATCATTTCTTGCCTAGAGTGTCACAGTAGCTTCCTTCCTGGTCTCCCTATCTCCTAACATCTGGCCCACCGATGAGGACAGGATATATTGTGCAACCCCAGCAGGCATCATCCCATAGCATACAATGTAAATGGCGCCCCCTACCTCCCATCTTCCCGGCACCTACCTCACTTATTTCAACTGTACATATTTTCTCATGTCAAACTTTTCGGAGATTTTCCCTTCATCTTCACACTAAAAGTCCAACTCCACAGCAGACATCTGTTGATGTTATCTCCAGGGGAAGTGGATTTAGGAGTCATCAATGCAGGGATCAGAATTGAACCTTTCAGAAAGGAAGGCAATGAAATTCATCGAGGGTTACTACTTGCAGGGCCTGTGCTAACTGTTCCTTAAATAACTTATGGAACAGATCTCATTTCCACCCTACAGACAAATGAATAGAGACCTTGAGTAATTAGTTAACTGGCTTTGGATTCCAGGGCTAATGAGTTGTGAATGAGAACAGATAAAGATAGAAAACAAAACAAAACAAAACCTAGCGACAGTACATAGTAAGGCAGTGTGCCTTGGACGTGCTGACAGGTATCTAGATACAGCATAAAGAAAATGTGTGTTCATGAGAGTTCTTAATGGCAACAAGAGGTGGCATAATAACGATGAGAAATGGACATTTGTTGATGAGACTAACTAAATAAAGGAGACAGATTTCTTGGCATTTTGCCACACCTATTGCATGCAGGACACTGCACTAGGTCTTGCAAAAGACAAAGAGAAGATAGCATCAAGGGCCTAGGTCTTGAAGGAGAGCTGAGTACAATTTTACTAAGCATACATTCTTGTGACTTACTGTTTTTGATACACTGTTGTTACCAAACTGCATGCATTATCTCATTCCATCCTCACAGCAGCAACCCTAAAAGTCAGGTACTGTTATTTTACAGATAGGGAAACTGAGGCACAGAGAAGTTAGGTAACTGGCTCAAGGTCATGCAGGCCACCTGGCTTGAGAATTAGTGCTCTTATCCACTCCATTATGCAACCTCTACTCACTAATTTTGAACTTCAGTGCCTGAGACCTACTAGATGATAGATTCTCAGTAAAACTTTGTTGAGTCACTGAATTCATTTCTGCCCCATTTCACATCCATTTCTTTCACAAGACTTCTTTCCCAGAGTTCTGTGTGAAGAACTGTATGAGAAATGGAGCAAGGAGCCTGATACTTTGGAAATTACAAACTTGAGAGATATGAATTATTGGGCCCAGAAACTCCTAATCTGAAGTTTAGCACCTCAGCTGCTTCTTTGTGTCAAAGTGATTTGGATCCTTCAGGCAAGGGTGGGTGATCGTTCTCACTGACATAATTTCAAGCAACACAGCTTCTGATAGACTATGAATTTAAAAATAAGTAAATGAGGTGCAGTAGCTCACCCCTGAAAACCCAGCACTTTGGGAGGCAGAGGCAGGCAGATCACCCGAGGTCAGGAGTTCAAGACCAGCCTGGCCAACATGGCAAAACCCCATCTACTAAAAATACAAAAATTAGCTGAGTATAGTGGCAGGTGCCTGTGATCCCAGCTACTCGGGAGGCTGAGGTAGGAGAATCGCTTGAAACTGTGAGGCAGACATTACAGTGAGCCAACAGCATGCCACTGCATGCTAGCCTGGGAGACACAGCAAGATTCCATCTCAAAAAAAAAAAAAAAGCAAATGAACAAATAAATAAGGATAATGGATGGATAGGGAATTAATAGAGATATGGAATATTATAATAAAGTAAGAAAGTTTAGTAAAATATTAGCTCTATCAATATAATTTATATGGTAGGTAATTGGTATTCACTGAAAATTCTTTCACCTTTGCTATATGTTTTAGAAGTTTTATGATAAACTGTTGAGGAGGAAAAAGGGAGAGGAAAAAAATTTGTACTTCTGCTCCTGATAACAGAGACCAGAAATACCACTGGCCTAAACAAAACAAGGGTTTCCTTGGTTTTTTTTGTTTTTTGTTTTCACGTAAAATGAATTCAGGTGGTGGCAGTCCAGGGCTGATCTGGCACCTCAGAGATGTCATTCATGCCCCAGACTGCTTCTGACTTCATTCTCTGCTGTCTCTACATGTGGCTTCCAACTTCAAGGTTGCCTCATGGTCCCAGGAGGGCTGCTGCACCTCCAGGTCAAAAGTCTACCTTGTAGGCAAGAGGAAGAGGAAGTATGGAGAGTGTACCTTCACACTCCCAGCTATTTTGGTCCATCCTTTGAAGGTTCTCTGGGAGAAGCACAAGACCACAACTGTCACCTACAAACCACTGGTTCCAACTTAGTCCCTTGGCCTCTGCTATCTATGAGATGAAACAGCACATTGCTGTACCTAAGAAAATTAGGTCTTATCACCAAGAAGAAACAGGAAATGCATGATCCAGAAGCGACCAGCCTTCTCAACCAGATGCCACACAGTCTAAATTCAAACTGTTGCAATGTAATTAAATTCCACTAGCCGCAGTCACATCTTAGCCTTAGGAACTTTGATCATTGACTTGAAATCCCGGAAAGTGTGTTTTGAGGTCCTAGACCACAGGAAGAACCAATTTGCTTCACAGACATCTTACAGAGACAGCATTCACAGTTTGTCTAGAGTCCAGCCTCAAAGAATATGTACTCCACTGGCAGCATGAGAAACAAATACACAGGAAAATACAATGTAGCACAAACCAGGAGCTGAAGGTGAATGGAGATGCTCAGAAACACCTGCACTAAAAATTTGCTGAAAAAGGTAAAACACTTTTTTTTCCAGAGGCAGCACTGCCTCTGGAAACCAGAAAAATTATATTATTTTTTAACAGATCCTATGCCTGGATGCTGGAAGTACTTAAAAATGTGCACTGTTGGCCGGGTGCGGTGGCTCAAGCCTGTAATCCTAGCACTTTGGGATCTGAGGCAGGAGGATCACTTGAGCTCAGGAGTTCAAGACCAGCCTGGCCAACATGGCAAAACCCCATCTCTACTAAAAATACAAAAAGTAACTGGGCATGGTGGTGAGCACCTGTAATCCCAGTTATTAGGGAGCTGAGGCAGTAGAATTGCTTGAACCCAGGAGGTAGAGGTTGCAGTGAGCCGGGATCCTGCCACTGCACTCCAACGTGGGTGACAGAGTGACACTCCCTTTCAAAAAAAAAAAAAAAAGTGCATTGTGTCTCGTTTTCTTTCCATTTATACGTTTATTTGACTCTAGTAAAGTCTCCTCTTCCTGCATGTACCCATATTCATGCAAGCAAATGTTAGCAAACTGCCCCAATAGCATTTTAATTAGTGCACATCTTTCTCTCTTTGCCACATTAAAATCTTTTCCCATTTTGTACTGCTAATATTTCTATTATGAAAAAAGACATAAGTAAATATATAGAAATACTTATATACATGTACACGCAAGAATGAAAGAGAGAAACGTAAACACTAAGGGAGATAGGGCTGGAATTTTTCTTCAATGTGTACAATCCAATATACTTTCAGTTTTCATTTCAACCTTCCTCAGTAGTTTCTGCCCAGCAACTGATGAGAAACATCACCTCTAAGCCAATCAAAAAACTAATTCTTCCAAAAAGAGATGATTATTCCTCACAATGACCAGACAGCCTCTGCTTTCCTTTTGTTTTCTTCCAAGTGGAGATTCAACCATAATAGAAAGAATGGAGAACTATTAACCGCCTTTCTTCGGTGGGTTGTGATTTTCAGAGGGGAATGTTGAGAGGTAAGCGGGGGAAGTTGATTAGAGCCTGGGCTACAATGCCTGGGAGGACACGGGCTGAATCGCCGAGAGTGGGCATGCAGGGAGAGTACTTGCCCAAAGAAAGGGGTATGTGGCTGAGGGAGTGTGCACACACACATGTGGACACATGGAAAGGGGAGAAGTAGTGTAAAGAATAAAGACCTGCAGAGGTTGGGGTTTCGTGAAGAAATAGTCCAATTGCATGTTCTTAACAACGTATTGTGGTCAGAAAAGGGCAAACAATCTTTAAAACCTGCTCTGGCCAACTCAAGGCATGTATTCTAAGAGATTCTAAAAAGACATGTCCCTTATAGATTCATATGTAAATTTGTCCATTACAGAAATATTAAAAATACAGAAAAAATCTGAACCAGCATACATATACAACAGGCAGGGGATAAACAGACAATGCATGGTTCAATCATAAAAGAGATTTCCATGCAGCCTTTAGGAATCGTGTTTTTAATGAAGGGCAATTATTGATAATTTTAACAATGTTAGATCCATACATTACACCTTGTTTTGTATCTTTTAGAAACAGTATGTGTTTTTCCTTTTACTCATCATTTCCCCAAAACCTAAAGAATGCTATCCAACGGATACAATCTATTTCATTGTATGAATATGCATTTTGTTTGTTTTGAGATGGAGTCTTGCTCTGTGACCCAGGCTGGAGTGCGGTGGTGCATTCTCAGCTCATTGCAGCCTGTTTCCCAGGTTCCAGCGATTCTCCTGCCACAGTCTCCTGGGTAGCTGAGGGGGTGCACACGCACACATGTGGACACACGGAAAGGGGAGAAGTAGTGCAAAGAATAAAGACCTGCAGAGTTTGGGATTTGGTCAAAAAATATTCTAATTGCATGTTCTTAAGAATTTATTGTGGTCACAAAAAGGCAAAAAATCTTTAAAATCTGTTCTGGCCAACTCAAGGCATCTATTCTAAGAATTTCTAAAAAGAGATGTCCCTTTTACATTCATATGTAAATTTGTTCATTTCAGAAATATTAAAAATATAGAAAAGTCTGAACCAGCATACATATACAACAGGCGGGGGATAGACAAAAAATGCATGTTTCAGTCATAAAAGAGATTTCCAAAAAGCCTTTAGGAGTTGTGTTTGTAATGAAGGGCAATTATATATAATTTTAACAACGTTAGAGCCACACGTTACACCTTGTTTTGTATCTTTTAGGAACAGTATGTGTTTTTCCTTTTATTCATCATTTCCCCAAAACCTATGGATACAACCTATTTCATTGTATGAATATACAATTTTTTTTTTTGAGATGGAGTCTTGCTCTGTTGCCCAGGCTGGAGTGCAGTGGTGCATTCTCATTTCACTGCAGCCTGTTTCCCAGGTTCCAGCGATTCTCCTGTCTCAGCCTCCTGGGTAGCTGGGATTACAGGTGCATGCCACCATGCCCAGCTACTTTTTGTATTTTTAGTAGAGACAGAATTTTGCCATGTTGTCTAGGCTGGTCTCAAACTCCTGACCTCAGGTGATCTGCCTGCATCAGCCTCCCAAAGTGCTGGGATTACAGGCGTGAGCCACCACACCCGGCCTTTACAAATATTTTTTAACATTTCCCTAGTTTGGGCTATTTCTCTTTTCTGCATTTGGCTATTGTACATTTTACTATATTGAACAGCCTAAAACATAAATTTTTGTCTTAGTTCCTGATTTTCTTTTTCTTCAATACTAATTCCTAAAAGTGGAACTTTTGGGTCAAAGTATACAACTTTTTTGTTTTCTTTAATAGCCGTTCCTTAGTAAAGCATATAACTTTTTTAAGGTCCTTGATATATACATAGTCAAAATACTTTGAGAAATATTTATGTTTTCACTACCAAAGTATATGACTACTACTATAGATATTTTATTTATTGATTGATTTGTAGAGATGGGGTTTCATTATGTTGACCAGGCTGTTCTTGAATTCCTGGGCTCCAGGGTTCCTCCCACCTCGACCTCCCAAATTGCAAGGATTACAGGCATGCACCACTGCTTAAACTTGTATTCCTTTATGCTTTTTTTCATTTGCAATATTGACTATAATCAGGAAAAAAAATAAATATCCTTTAGGAAGAAGAAAAATGGGCCGGGCGCGGTGGCTCAAACCTGTAATCCCAGCACTTTGGGAGGCCGAGATGGGCGGATCACGAGGTCAGGAGATCAAGACCATCCTGACTAACATGGTGAAACCCCGTCTCTACTAAAAAATACAAAAAAAAACCTAGCCGGGCGAGGTGGCGGGCACCTGTAGTCCCAGCTACTTGGGAGGCTGAGGCAGGAGAATGGCGTAAACCTGGAAGGCGGAGCTTGCAGTGAGCTGAGATCCGGCCACTGCACTCCAGCCTGGGCAACAGAGCAAGACTCCGTCTCAAAAAAAAAAAAAAAAAAAAAAAAAGAAGAAGAAAAAGGTATATCTCACTCTAAGGACAGCAGAGAACGTGTTAACTCAGAGAAAATGATAATAAAAATGATACCCCCTCTATAGCAACATAAAGAGCAGTTTCCAGAAGCAAAAGATGTGGTGAAATGCAATGTTTGCTCTGGTTGGTTGCAAGATCCAGGCAGGTGTGGAGCATGGCCGGCTGCTCAGATCTCTGTTCCCTTGTTTCCTTTACATCCCTGCCCACCTCCCTCTGCAGATCTTGTTCACAGAGGCCACTCCCAGGCCAACTGCGAGAGAGATTATGGCTGCAGGCCTCATGCTCCTTTGTTTTGGAAGAAACTGTTGAGGAGTTAGTATTTACTGAGCAGCTAATATGTTCCTGTCACTATCGTAACTCATAATAATTATCGTTAAGTAATACATGAAAAGTTTTACATTTAAAGCATTCCAATATTTTCAAAGTAAAGGGAGCAAAAGGCCAAGAGTCCTTTCACTCACTAGCCTCTGATCTTCAGATTAGCATGCATCTTTTGAGAGTTTTTCAGGCATTTACATAAACAGTTATGCAGAAATGTATAGCTTTGCTTTTGTTTTTCAATTGAATCTTTAGTATAGTTCTGCAACATGCTTTTTGATCACTTAGAGTGTCTCCATTATCTAGGTTCATGACAATAAATCAACTCTTTTTACCTGCTGCATTGAATTCCTTCTGAGGGATGAGCCATCATTCCTCTAAGCAGTCTCCTGTTGGGTGGCTGGTTCAGTTGGTTACCACTTTTATACTTTAAAAATAGTGCTGCAGTGTCATTCTCACAGAGGCTTCTCTCTGCACCCATGCAAGTACTTTGCTGGACTAGACATCAGGAAGTGGAATTGCTGAGCCAATTGTGCACATTCTAAGTTTCACACTTCATGATATTGTATGAGTAAATAAAGTTCCAATGGTTTTGTCCCATGTCTGAGACCAAATAGCTTGTGAATCTTAGAGCCTTTACGTATTGCTTATCCTCTTTGTGTCCCTAAACCTTATATCGTGGGCCTGGCCCCTTGTGGGTGCTCAGTAAATATTTGTTGAATGACTTTATGAAGGTAAGAAAGAAAAGATAAGTAAGGCCTGGTCTTATTAGCAGCTGTCTGATCACTAGCCTTGGATTAAATGTGGTGGGTTCAGCCCCTGACAGACTTCAGGTCCCCCACCAGGCAGTCTTCCTGAATCCCACCAGGAGTCCACTGGTCCATGACTTGACCATGGTGATGGCCAAGAGTTGGGGCTTTGAGAAGTCCACAGTGTTGGACACCCACAGTAGTGGACCCTGGTAGAACCAGGGAGCCCAACGAAGAGGGTCCTGCATGAATCAGAGGGGATTGTGGTAGGTTGGACTTGGCAGGGGAAGTTTGGGGAAGTCATAGGATTCTGAATATTGTCAAACAGTAGAGTGAGGATTTTATGATCGAATAACTGATGTGCATTTCACATAGACATATTTTTGCAGGTGGTTTTCAATGTTGGGACTCAAACGTAAAGACACTAAAGGACAGAAATCTTTGGCAGAGGTAAGATCTTCTTCGGTCACCATACTTGAGTTAACTGTAGGGAAGTGGAGGTTTCCATCTGGAATTCTATAGCTTCTTCCAGGTCATAGAGTCTACCCCCCACCTTCTGGTGTCTCCAGATATGAAGCATGAATGAAAATGGGAAATTTCCTGGCCTTCCTTCTTCTCAACTTTCATGTCTGCGTCCTTTTGCTTCAGCTGCTCATGCCTCACTCAGGTAGGGAATGATTCCACACTTGTTTCTGAAGCAGACAATTACCTGATTATGTCCTCATAGGACTTTTGACTCCTTCCCATACCTGAAGTCCATCCTGACCTGAGGGTTCACGTGTCACTAAGAGACAAATGGTGCTTCTGTTAAGATTGGTTTCCCCCTCTAGATTCTTTTTTTTTTTTTTTTTTTTGAGATAGAGTCTCACTCTGTCACCCAGTCTGGAGTGCAGTGGCGCGATCTCAGCTCACTGCAAGCGCCGCCTCTCGGGTTCGCGCCATTTTCCTGCCTCAGCCTTCTGAGTAGCTGGGACTGCAGGTGTCAGCCAACGCACCCGGCTAAATCTTTTTTTTTTTTGAGATGGAGTCTTGCTCTGTCACCCAGGCTGGAGTGCAGTGGCCGGATCTCAGCTCACTGCAAGCTCCTCCTCTCGGGTTCACGCCATTCTCCTGCCTCAGCCTCCCAAGTAGCGGGGACTACAGGCACCCGCCACCTCGCCCGGCTAGTTTTTTGTATTTTTTTAGTAGGACGGGGTTTCACCGTGTTAGCCAGGATGGTCTCGATCTCCTGACCTCGTGATCCGCCCATCTTGGCCTCCCAAAGTGCTGGGATTACAGGCTTGAGCCACAGCGCCCAGCCTCTTTTTTTTTATTTTTTAGTGGAGGTGGGGTTTCACCACGGTCTCGATCTCCTGACTTTGTGATCAGCCCTCCTCGGCCTCCCAAAGTGCTGGGATTATAGGCATGAGCCACCGCGCCCAGCCTCCCCCTAGATTCTTGGTATCTCGCCTTCCCTGTCTGAGAAGCACCCTTCCTCTCCTGACCCCAACTCCAATACCCTCTGACAGATCCTCCCCCTTGTGCCAACAGCTCAGTTTGCTGTGGTTGGACCGCCTGGGCCCATCCTGGCCATGGTAGGTGAAGATGCTGATCTGCCCTGTCACCTATTCCCAACCATGAGCGCAGAGACCATGGAGCTGAGGTGGGTGAGTTCCAACCTAAGGCAGGTGGTGAACGTGTATGCAGATGGAAAGGAAGTGGAAGACAGGCAGAGTGCACCGTATCGAGGGAGAACTTCGATTCTACGGGATGGCATCACTGCAGGGAAGGCTGCTCTCCGAATACACAACGTCACAGCCTCTGACAGTGGAAAGTACTTGTGTTATTTCCAAGATGGCGACTTCTATGAAAAAGCCCTGGTGGAGCTGAAGGTTGCAGGTGAGCCTCCAGGTTTTGTTCTGAGAACACTTCTCTGTAGGATCTAGAGCAGATGCAGAGTCCCTCTTGCAAAAGCACTGCAGACACTCCTGGCTGCTCACTAGCAATTGCCTGCACTGCCTTCCAACTTAGCTTGTCTGAGGCCCTTAAGAAAGACACAGGTTTTCCTTTAGGAAGAATTCCTGCTGTGCCCTACATGCTCAAGTAATGAAATCCCTTCTGCTGGCCACCAGAGAAATAAGCGAAGTGAGGGAGGAGGGATAGGAAGCATAAGAAATCATCTCTTCAGTGAGAGGTACACAGTCATTCGTGTATAGTTGTGTACCAGGTGGCTTCTGTGGCCCCACTAGGTACATGCTATTGTGGGCCCTAGAAGACTGGGCTTTTGGGACTGTATCTGCTGCCAATGTTCTCGAGCCAATGACCCTAGAATATACCTGTAGTCATGGGAGCTGTGTTTCTTACTTGTTGCATTGAGGAAGAACACACATCATGGGGAGCTGTGGCGGAGTCTCAGTGAGAAGCTGTTAGAGCCGACTTAGTATGTAATTTGGGCTTGTGTTAGGGGATTTGGGAGGAGGGTTTATAGACTTCAGCCTCTGCTCTGGATGAGATGTTGTCAGGAAGGTGTGCACAGGTTGATTCTATGAGTGAGAACCTTAATCAATCTTATCTAGGAAGAAGGAGACTAGGGTGAGACTGAAGCTGTAATTGATGAAGGGACAGCAATCCTTGATTGTCGATGGGGGATGTTTGGTCATTGCTGTGGTTTGCACAGTGTTCATGTTTTTCTCTATGCTCACACAGGATGTGGGGTGGTCTTGTTTTTCCCATGATCCATCATAGTCACAAAGTGCCATCATCTGATGCTGGTGTTCTGTGAAATCCCTTTTGTTCAACAGGAGGACACTGAATCCTGTTGTTGCTTCCAGATGAGGGGGCTGCCCTTTTCTTTCTCAGTGCAATCCTTTTCCCTGTGGCTTCTGTTTAAGGGTTTGGTCAGTAGGGATCTGTAGCAGATGCAGAAGGGAGGGAGAGAAAATAGAGGTCTGGGTGCTTATTCCCTGGCTTCCTTCCTGCAAGGTACCCTCGGCCTGACTGCATTGCCTTGCTGAAGGTCACTGTCCCTCTCAAGAAAGTCCTCAATGCATAAATATCTTCTTTTATGTCTTCAAAACAGCTCCCTCTCCTCCTCCCTCTGGTAACTGGAGTGGGTGGGAATAGCCCCACTGTCACTGACCCTGGGATACTGCACTCATTCATGTAGCTTTCTCCTCACCAGGACCACACTTTTGTAAGCAGCTCTGAAATGAAATTCTTCTTGACTTACGGAATGTGAGCGTGCCCTGATTCCTTTTGAGACCCTCCATGACATAGGAGCTCTCAAGAATTTAGGCTGATTCATCCTTCCACAGCACTGGGTTCTGATCTTCACATTGACGTGAAGGGTTATGAGGATGGAGGGATCCATCTGGAGTGCAGGTCCACTGGCTGGTACCCCCAACCCCAAATACGGTGGAGCAACGACAAGGGAGAAAACATCCCGGCTGTGGAAGCACCTGTGTTTGTAGATGGAGTGGGCCTGTATGCAGTAGCAGCATCTGTGATCCTGAGAGGCAGCTCTGGGGAGGGTGTTTCCTGTACCATCAGAAGTTCCCTCCTCGGTCTGGAAAAGACAACCAGCATTTCCATCGCAGGTCAGTACCTGCTTGCCTCAGATTTTCTGAACTGAGCTGTGGCAGTTGAATGAAGGGGGAGGTGTTAGTGTCTGCAGTCAACCTGGGTCTCTGCACTGAATATAAGGCCCAAAGCACGGACTTGGAGACTCCTCCTTGCACCAGGGGAGCTTCTCTCCTCCATAAAGCTGTTCATGACACAAACATTTACTGAACATTTTCTGTCTGCCAGAAAATGTGACAGGCAATGGGAATTGGGGAATAATTGTTAAGATAAGCTGCTTATGTAAAGTCAAATGACAGAAAGGGAAAACATGTATGTATGTGTGTGTGTATATACATATGTGTGTGTGTGTATATATATATTTACAAACCCATATCATAGAGAAAGAGCTAATCTCCTTGAGACAGAAGATTTTAAAAACTGAGTAAAACATTTTAACAAAGGTCATACATTGTTTAATTTACAGAAAAGGAAATAACCCACCAATGAGTGCTCATTCTCACTCATTAGAGAAACATACTGAATCATTTTTCACTTATGGTATTGGCAAAAATCAAAACAAACATCTGTTGGTTGATAACACATGGTTATGGCAGGAATGTAGGAAGACTGTGACTCCTAGGCATATGCAGGGATGACTTGTATTTTTGGTGTGCATTAGCACAACCTCTATTGGGGACTACATAACAGTATCCAAACTACATCTTTAGTAATCCAAAATTCTGCTTCTGGGAATTGATTTGGTAGATAAACTTGCATTTGTGTGAGATGATCCAGGTAAAAAGTTATTTTTTATAGCACTGATTATAACTGCACAAGGTTGGAAACTATGCAGATGTTCACTGCATGCAATGGATACCACTCAAGTGTGAAAGAAAAAAGAGAGAATTCTCTCTATACTGAAGAAGAAAAACCTCCAAGATTAACTTTGCACAGAAAGAGCAAAATGCAGAGTGGTGTGTACGGAATGCTATCTTTAGTGCAAATGAGAGGAAAAACAAGCATATATTTTTATTCACAATTTTAAGTTAACAAGCAGTGTCATAACACCCACTAGGTGTCAGGCACTTTATAAGTTTTAATTTAATCCTTCTCACTTCAGGAGAAGGGCAGTAGGAACAGAGAGGTTAAGTAATTAGTCTAAAGTCACACTGCAAGTCACCTAAAGGAGCCAGCATTGACATCCAGGGCCTCCAGCTCCAAAGTTCCTGTTCTTAAGCATCATATTAAGTAGACTAATTTGAAGTCAAAAAAGGGAGGGTGGGAGGGAGGACTGGGTGGATGGGAGACTTGTGTGACTTTTTATACATGTATTTGTGAACCATGTGCATGTGTTACCTATTAAAAAGTTGAATTAGAAAAAAAGTGTATGATATTCTCTAGTCACTCACTTTCCACATGAGAGGCAGACATCTCAAGAGAAGGAATGGTAGCAGCCTCTAGTGGGGGTTTATCAAAGTCTTACTCACTGTCCTCTGAGATTTTAGGATGAGAAAGATTATTTAACCTTGTGAGATAGATTCCGTGCCCTGTGACCTGGGGTGAGCAGCTAACACCTGGGGTGCTGCAGTCTGGGGAGGCTGAGTGCACCGGCCCCCATGGCCCACAGCACTTCCCTTCACAGGCCCGTTCTTCAGGAGGGCCCAGAGCTGGATCGCTGCCCTGGCAGGGACCCTGCCTGTCTTGCTGCTGCTTCTTGGGGGAGCTGGTTACTTCCTGTGGCGACAGCAGGAGGAAAAAAAGACTCTGTTCAGAAAGAAAAAGAGAGAGCAAGAGTTGAGAGAACTGGCATGGAGCACAGTGAAGCAAGAAAAAAGCACAAGAGGTAGCTGACCCCGGAGTTTACCTGAGCCCCTGGCTTACAGGCCAAAGCCCAAAGACCTCATACCCATCCCCACCCCAGAACTGGGTTGTTTTTAAGGTTTATTTTTTAGAGAACTCCCTCACCTGTAACAGTTCATTATTTTTTCTGCTTATTTTCCAGAGAAGCTCCTGGAGGAAATCAGTAAGTTCCCATTCCCCCAGAGACCCAGGCATGTCTTCCTGTCCCTGCTTTATGAGCCTTGATGCATCTTCCCTGTTCCTTCCATTGCAGGGTGGAGAAGTATGCAGTACACAGTTTGTAAGTGACTGACATTTTCTCTGAATTTGAATCTTTAACTGTCTGTGCTTGAATAGTTTCCACTCTTAACTTTTTCCCCAAGGTTAGGAAGTGGTCTTAGATCTCTTTGACTAAGGAAAGAAAATAAATGTGCCAATTCCTAGTCATTGCCAAAAAAAAAAAAAAGAAAGAAAAGAAAAAAGAAAAAGAATGTGACTCATTGGAATAACACCCAGGAGAAGTGTTTCTTTTTCGCTTTCTTTCTCTCTCTCAACTACTCTCCAAGAAAAGATGCCTTCAATTTCTCTCTACCAGGGGCCACAGACTCTATAGCCCTGCAAAGCACTGAGGAATATCCAGGGGCACACTTGTAAAGGAAGGGGGAAGAGGTGGATGAAGTTCACTCTCTATGTTAGGAACTTCACTCTTCATTTTACATAATCTATAGGCTCCAGAGAAGACAAAGAAGAACAAAAGATAACAAAGAACAAGAAAATCAGAAAAGAGAGAGGGAGAAAACTGTGTCTAATAAACAAGAGTGGCTTGAATGGTTTCTCAGTTGGTACCAATTTATTCTAACTGGCTTCAAAAACTAGTTTCTGAAATTGCTCATTAAATTTCCCAAATTCTTTTCAGGGTAAGGTAGGAAATTACAAATTTAAATAGAAGGATCTTGCATACACACACACACACACACACATATATATATATGCATATAGACATGGTGACACCTCTGCCTAGGTATAGCAGTATAGATACATTCCAAATATATCAGCTGAACACCATCAGGAAGGAACTCTCACAGTGTCTGCCATGTTACTAGTATTCGACTGATGTTCCTGGATTTGATATTAAGAACGACACCATAGAAAGAATTGAACCTGCAGAGGAGGAAGATACAGGTGGTTAAAAAAAAAAAAAAGAAAGAAAGAAAGAAAAAAGAAAAGAAAAAGATTAAATTAATATAAAGTCAAGGGAATAGGGCCAAATCAAACATGGCAAGTTAAGGTGACATCTCTACCTTTCTTTCATTGTAGTGGGAGAGAGACCTTCAGCCTATAATGGTGAGTGAGCCTGATGCTCTCTGAGTTTGCTGGGACACGTGCCATGAACATTTCAACCTTTTCTCTGCTGTGACCCACTGATGTTCTCATTTGCATGAATCAGATTTAACCAAAAGACTCAATTTCTCTATGGTGGGGGGTTGATTTCTGCTTTTCTGGAGAATTTGAGAGACTCCTGACCCTACACACCCCCTTGCAAAGCCTGGCCATGCAGCCTGTACCCTTCATGACAGAGGGAACAGAGCCCACCATTTTTTAGAAAGTGCCACCTCTGATCCATCAGAGTTGTCGAGAAGGAAGGCTGGACTCTGGAAGAGATTCACAAGAAAAGGAGAGAAAACATGTAGTGAGGAGAGAATGCAGTGGGGAAAGTACAAGAATACTGACCTTTTCCTTATCTGTGTCTCCTTCCTTTCAGAATGGAAAAAGGCCCTCTTCAAGCCAGGTGAGTAAATCACTGTATGTTCCCTGGACCAACAACCTGAGGGACTATATTCCTTTTCCTGTTTGCTTCTCCAACTGTTGTGATTTGGGGAAGAAAAGCTCCCACGACTAGGAATTTGGGGTAGGCAACAATAAATTCCAATCTGAAGAGTGGACCCATCTCTAAGACCCTTCCCACTGAGAGCCCAGGGAACCAGGGTGATTAGATCTCTTGGGATTCCTCAGACCTTCCTGGGAAGGAAGACACAGAAAGGGTGGAACTGAGGGGAAGGAGGCACACACTGAGTGATACTGCAGGGAGAGTGAGGATGGAAATGCCAAGGAGAGGAGGCAATGGCTTCCCAAAGAACTTAGTCCTTCCCAGACTTCTCATGCCACCTACTGCCAGTGCCTCCTCAAAAAACGTAATGCTTCTGAGCTTTGGCCTCCATATTTTTAAGTGATGATTTCAAACTGTGTTTGTGGGGGTTGAGGTGAAGACTGAAGGAATAATACATATCCACTGGTCAAAAACCTAGTAAGAAGGAGATGATGAATTCAAACTGGGTGGCTGAAGGTTTGCGGAAAGGAGGGTTAAGGGAAAGCAACAAAGAAAAGTGCAGTGCCCCCATGGTTCCCAACAGTGGGGAGCTGTCTCCACCCCTAGCCTGGGAGGGGTAGGGAGGGGAGGCAGTTACGGGAACCCAGAGAAAGAGGTAGCTCAAAGACAGGGCTTCCTGAGAAGAGTCGTCAGGCCTTGTTAGAGCCACACCAGCTGCTGCAGGCAGAGAGGAAGCAGGAAAATAAACGGTGTGTCTCTCATTTCTTTCTCCTTCCAATCTTCTACCAGGGCCTCCCATTGGCCAAACCCAACAGCAAACCAGAGGACAAGGGAGCCCAGTGACACTGTCCTTAGAGGGCAGATTCCTGGGGCCCAAAAGAGTGTGGAGAAAGTTAAAGGGTGGAGAGTGAATCTAGGTCATATAAGGCCCCACATAGAGCCCAGCACAGAGACAGCCTTGCAGCTATTAGAACATCAGGAACTTCCTTTGTGCCCTGCCGTGGGCTGAATAAATAACATGATTCCCCTATACTATGCTAGAGATTCATATTTTTATCCCCATTTTTCAGGTGAGGGAATGCTTTAGACGAGGCTCCACCTTGTTAAATAAATTGGATGTGTGGGAAAATAGACTGCAGAAAAGGGGTACACATTTAGCTCATGAGTGGTCAAATGAAAGTTGAAAATTGACCTCTGATCATAAAGCATTAGTGGGCAGAGTCAATGTGGGGAGGAAAACAAGAAAAACATAGAAAGAGGATGCTTGCTGCTTCCTGAGGCAGCATCAGGGTGTTGGGTTAGGCAGATGCTGAGGCAACTCTCATTTCACCCTCCTCTTCCCCTCTGGACACAAGATACCTGGGGCTTTCTCTCCTGGCATCAATGAGAGAGTCACATTTAGGGAAGGCTAGGGATGCCAGGCTCTGGACTCAGGTCTCCTCAGCACAGCCCAGGCCTTGCATGCTGAGGCTCTGAAATCCAGGAAATATGGTTGACCCCATGGACACTTCCTCAAACTCTCTACAGCGGATGTGATTCTGGATCCCAAAACAGCAAACCCCATCCTCCTTGTTTCTGAGGACCAGAGGAGTGTGCAGCGTGCCAAGGAGCCCCAGGATCTGCCAGACAACCCTGAGAGATTTGATTGGCATTATTGTGTTCTCGGCTGTGAGAGCTTCATGTCAGGGAGACATTACTGGGAGGTGGAGGTAGGGGACAGGAAAGAGTGGCATATAGGGGTGTGTAGTAAGAATGTGCAGAGAAAAGGTTGGGTCAAAATGACACCTGAGAACGGATTCTGGACTATGGGACTGACTGATGGGAAAAAGTATCGGACTCTAACTGAGCCCAGAACCAACCTGGAACTTCCTGAATCCCCTAGGAAAGTGGGGGTCTTCCTGGACTATGAGACTGGAGATATCTCATTCTACAATGCTGTGAATGGATCCCATATTCATACTTTCCTGGACGTCTCCTTCTCTGAGCCTCTATATCCTGTTTTCAGAATTTTGACTTTGGAGCCCACTGCCCTGACCATTTGTCCAGCGCCAAAAGAAGAAGAGAGTTCCTCCAATTCTGACCGAGTGGTGATCATTAGGTGTCTCCCTAGAGACACCAGTGACCCTGGGCTTAGCTAGGGAAAGTGGGGAGCCTCAGGCTGAAGTAACTTGTCTCTGCTTCTCCCTGCCCAGCTTAGAGCTGAGGGCCTCCCCCTCTACAGCAACCAATCACAACCATAAAGCTACAGGCACACACTGAAGCACTTTACTGATACTCATTCCATTATTCATATGCCAGTTGTTTGAGTTTAGTACCACCTTATTGTCCTCTTAGATAAGGAAACTGGGGTGCAGAAAAGTGAATTAACTTTACAAAGTAGACATGACTACTTAATAATAGAGCTGGGATCTAAACAGCAGTAACTAACATTAATGGAGAACTTAAAAATGTTCTGAGTGCTGTGTTATGAGCTTTGTTGGATGCCACTCCTTTAATCCTCACAACACCGTATCGGGTAGTCTCATTTTCCAAGTATGGAAGCTGAGGCAGGGCAACATTAAGTAACTTACATAACTCATATGGTAATTTGTGCAGCTGGGAGATGGTCAGCTTCAGTCCCTGGCCATTTGCCCATTCTTTTCCACCGGATTCTTCGCTGATAGGAAGAACCCACCTGTAGCCCTGAGGTTCTTTTCCCAGGACAGCTCCAGGGTAAGGATCATTGTAGGTGGTTGTGGAGTTGACACTCCTGTTGACTCCTTCCCAGCTAATTATCAGAGCCTTAGACCCAGCACTCCTTGGATTAGCTCTGCAGAGTGTCTTGGTTGAGAGAATAACCTCATAGTACCCACATGACATGTGACTTGGAATGAGACTAGAGGCCCCTCGCAATAAATAATGGGGCACAGATGTGTGCCCACCCAAAAATGTGATAAGTGATATCGCAGCCAGAACCAGCCTTCTTACAGTCAAGGTTTCCAGGCAGAACAAATACCCTAAAGACTCTCTGTGATATAGGAAATTTGGATTAAGGAAGCTAGAAGAATTACAGGGATGGTTTTAATCCCACTATGGACTCAGTCTTCTGGAAATAGGTCTGTCCACCCCTGGTCATTGGTGGATGTTAAACCCATATTCCTTTCAACTGATGCCTGCTAGGGAAAACTACTCCTCATTATCATCACTATTATTGCTCACCACTGTATCCCCTCTACTTGGCAAGTGGTTGTCAAGTTCTAGTCATTTAATAAAGTGTTAATAATGCTTACTCCTCAACTTGGCTTTTTCTAGACTGTGGAGTCTACTCAGCAAAGAGGAGTAGTCTGCACACCCACTGTACTCACCACAGTCTCAGTTTACCTCACTACAGCATTTTCACAAAACCCTTATTGGGTGCATTTTCTATTGCTGCCATCTGAATTATCAGAAATTTATAAACATTCTTTTTTTGTTTTGTTTTGTTTTGTTTTGTTTTTGAGACTGGATCATACCACTCCCAGGCTGGAGTACAATCTCAGCTCACTGCAACCTCCGCCTCCCAGGTTCAAGCTATTCTCCTGCCTTAGCCTCCTGAGTAGCTGGAATTACAGGTGTGTGCCACCACGCCCGGCTAATTTTCTGTATTTTTAGTACAGATGGGGTTTCACCATGTTGTCCAAGATGGTCTTGATCTCCTGATCTCGTGGTGCACCCACCTCGGCCTCCCAAAGTGCTGGGATTACAGGCATGAGCCACCGCGCCTGGCCTCAGAAATTCATAAACTTAAAGCAAAACAAATGTATTATCTCACTGTTCTGTAGGTGAGAAGTCCCACAGGAATCTCACCAGGCTAGAATCAAGGTGCCTGCAGGCTGGATTCTTTTCTGGAGTCTCTAAGGAAGAAACTGTTTCCTTGCTTATTCAGATTGTTGACAGAATCAGTTCCTTTCATTTATAGGACTGAGGTCCCAGTTGTTTCCCGGTTTTTAGCTAAGGGCTGTACCCACTTCTAGAGGCTGCCACACTCTGGCTCCTAGCTCGCTTCCTATATCTTCAAAGCAGCAACAGTGCGTTGAGGCTCATCTCCTAGGTCTTTTTCTCATTGTATCTCTCTGATTCTTTCACCTTCTCCTTTTTCTTTTCACTTCTTTACTTTTTTTTTTTTCCTCTTCTTTGACAAGGACTCACTCTGTCACCCAGGCTGAAGTAGAGTGGCATGATCTCAGCTCACCACATATTTTGTCACCTGGGCTCAAGTAATCCCCCCACCTTAGCTTCCCAAGTAGCTGGGACCACAGGCCCATATCACCATGCCGGAGTATTTTCCTGTAGAGACAGGGTCTCGCCAAGTTGCCCAGGCTGGTCTCAAACTCCTGAGCTCAAGCAATCTACCCACCTTGGTCTCCCAAAGTGCTGGGTTTGTAGGCGTGAACCACTGCGCTCAGTCTGCCTTTTACTTTTAAAGACTCCTATGATTAAACTGAGATCACCCAGACAATTTAGAATAATCTTTCTATTTTAAGGTCCATAATCTTAATTCTGTGTAAAATTCATTTTACTGTGTTATACATTCTTTTCATAACTTTCATAGTGGATATAGCTCCAAGGGTGGGTGGGGGCAGCACTATTCAGCTCACCACACTGATTTGGGAAGAGATCCCGGGAAACACAAGTGCAGAAATAAATTGAGAAATGAAAGAAAGCCACTTACATGAGAAATGGGATAAAGGGTTCACTCATGAGTCAGTTACCATGTGGATAACTTGGCTCAATCCCTTTTAGGACTCCGTAAGAAACCATGTTAAATGTGTGATACAGCTCAGAATCTTCCTAAGAACTACAGGGCCTGAGACTTTATCTCCACTTCCTATCCTCCTTTGCTTGAATTGGTTGAAGGTTGGCCTGGGAGTGTTAATTCTAATGTACTTTAAGATTGAGTTATATAACTGCAGAAAAGCAACTATCACGGGTGTGATAAAGCTCACAGGCAAAGGAGAAGGGAAATACTCACTGGAGGTGGGGAGGTTGTCATCTTTGCAGAAAACTGTGCCTCAGCTATTGGCAAACTGTGATAGGCCAAGAGAATATGGGATGGGACATCAACAGTGCCTGTTCTAAGGGCTCTGCCTCTGAGAATATAGTGAACACCTTTCAAGGTCTCTCTACCCTCCCTGTACCATATTTAGCATTAGTGACCTCTTCTCTTCCAATACATGTCCATATCACGTGGCCCTGCAGCCTCACCACATGGACTGGGTCTGGGATGGACATCCGACCCAGGCTAGGCCAGAGAACCAAGTTACATGTGACCAGTTACACCTTTAGTAGATGTGCATGGGAGCTGTGGGAAGAACTGTTTCTTTCATGGTGTGGACTGAAAAATGGTGGATTGCAGAGAGAACACCAAAGCCGATGAGCAGAGAGAAGGCTACAAGATGGAAAGAGTTTAGGCAAATTTCTCCTGTTTGGTTCTTTTAGAAGCCCAGTATCATTTCTTCTCTTTGAAAAAATTTGTTCTTTTGAGGCAAGGTAAATGTACTCATTAATATTGCTGTAGTCCTAATATTCAGAAGCTTATACAACTATTATAATATGTTCAGTGATTCTGTGGGTCAGGAATCTAGAATTTGAACAGGGCAGAGTAGGAATGGATTTTCTGTGTGCCAAGATGTCTAGGCCTCCCCTGGGAGTACTCCATAGCTGGAGATGACACACCCATATTACCTTCAAAGACGGTAGTTTATTGCAAAGCAAAAGGGAATCAGTGTTCACCTTGTGTCTTGGTTCTTCCAGGGTTGGCCGGTCCATAAACAACCTTGCTAAAGTGACCCTTCCTGTCTCTATCCCTCCCACTACAGAGCATGATTGGGTTAGGTTGTTACTATCTAACCGGGCACACCCCAGTAGAACTTGATTTCTTTCTAAGCTACCCCATCTTCAACTGATCCTCTTTCTTGTCAGAACACACATGTTTCCCTCTGGCTCAGATCAACTTTGGCAGAGGCTGAGGCCTGGCTTAGCTGGATGCTTCTGGCAAAAGACCTACTTCAAAGCCCTGGGCCTTATTTCTTCAGGTAAAAAATGTAAAGTCAGATCTCATCCTGGCTGACCATGCTCTTAGACCCTTGCATCCTTCTCTTCTGCCTCTTCTCAACAGCTGCCCAGTCCTGTTTGGAATGTTCTAATACTGATGTATTTACCCACATGAGTCACTCAACCCAGAATCTTATTTGAATTATAATCCAGAAGCATCAGGTGATGTGTGAGACTACTGTATGAGAAAGAGAAAGTTTAAGGGTCAGTCCAATGGATAAAACAGTTCTCCGAGCTTTCTTTAGCTTATTCTCATCAAAGAGCTTTCTCTGCAGAAGGAACCTACTGGTTCCTCCTTCCCAGTCCTAGAAATCCTGACCTAGAGTGGCTTAATCCTGCTAGCACCTCTCTGTCACACTCTGGTGCCAAATGACTCCAGGAACTGGGCCATGATGTGGTGGGAATGACCTTACACTGCACATGTCACTCATGCATTGAACAACAGCTGAAAGCAGAGCTTAGAGCTTAGAGCTGGGCCCTGTAAGGTGAGAGGAATCACATCCTGCAGAAGTCTATCCTGAGAAGCAGGTACACCCATCACAGCAAAGAGACAGTTCATACCTGAGTAACAATAATACAAGACATGACATGGGAACGTAGCAGGAAGAGCCGCAGACAAAACCCCTCAGACACCAAGTTAAAGAAGGAAGGGGTTTATTCGGCCAGGAGCATTGGCAGGATTCCTGTCCCAATAGCTGAGCTCCCCGCATGAACATTTCCTGTCCCTTTTAAGGGCTCACAACTCTAAGGGGGTCCGTGTGAGAGGGTTGTGATCAATTGAGCAAACAGCAGGTACGTAACTGGGGGCTGCATGCACTGGTAATCAGAACGGAACAGAACAGGACAGGGATTTTCACAGTGCTTTTCTATACAATGTCTGTAATCTATAGATAACCATAACCAGTTAGGTCAGGGTTGATCTCTAACTACCAGGCCTAGGGCTCAGTGCTGGGCTGTCTGCCTGTGGATTTCATTTCTGCCTTTTAGTTTTTACTTCTTTCTTTGGAGGCAGAAATTGGGCATAAGACAATATGAGGGGTGTTCTACTCCCTTATTCCCCTCCTTTGAGACTGTCTCTCATTTTATTAGTGGGAGTTCTCACCTTTATCTTCACTACGTATGTCTTTCTGCATGACAGATCAATAGTGATTCATGTAGTACACTTGTGCTGAAGCATTCTGGTGAACTAGAGTAGCGATGAAACCTTTTACCATTTGAATGAGTGCAGGTAGTAAACAAGGGATCAGTAAGCAGGTTCCTATTACTACTATAATTTTTATGATAAGAGTTTTAAATCCTCCTAGTGCTGGGAACCTTTTTTTTTTTTTTATGCTTTAAGTTCTAGGGTACATGTGCACAACATCCAGGTTTGTTACATATGTATATATGTGCCATGTTAGTGTGCTGCATCCATTAACTCATAATTTACATTAGGTATATCTCCTAATGCTATCCCTCTCCCGTCCCCCCAACCCCACGACAGGCCCCGGTGTGTGATGTTCCCCTTCCTCTGTCCAAGTGTTTTCATTGTTCAGTTCCCACCTATGAATGAGAACATGCAGTGTTTGTTTTTTTGTCTTTGCGATATTTTGCTGAGAATAATGGTTTCCAGCTTCATCCATGTCCCTACAAAGAGCATGAACTCATCCATTTTTATGGCTGCATAGTATTCCATGGTGTATATGTGCCACATTTTCTTAATCCAGTCTATCATTGATGGACATTTGGGTTGGTTCCAAGTCTTTGCTATTGTGAATAGTGCCACAATAAACATACATGTACATGTGTCTTTATAGCAGCATGATTTATAATCCTTTGGATATATACCCAGTAATGGGATGGCTGTGTCAAATGGTATTTCTAGTTCTAGATCCTTGAGGAATCGCCATACTGTTTTCCACAATTGTTGAACTAGTTTACAGTCCCACCAACAGTGTAAAAGTGTTTCTATTTCTCCATATCCTCTCCAGCACCTGTTGTTTCCTGACTTTTTAATGATCGCCATTTTAACTGGTGTGAGATAGTATCTCATTGTGGTTTTGATTCGCATTTCTCTGATGGCCAGTGATGATGAGCATTTTTTCATGTGTCTGTTGGCTGCATAAATGTCTTCTTTTGAGAAGTGTCTGTTTATATCCTTTGCCCACTTTTTGATGGGGTTGTTTGACTTTTTTCTTGTTAAGTTTGTTTGAGTCCTTTGTAGATTCTGGATATTAGCCCTTTGTCAGATGAGTAGATTGCAAAAATTTTCTCTCATTCTGTAGGTTGCCTGTTCACTCTGATGGTAGTTTCCTTTACTGCGCAGAGGCTCTTTAGTTTAATTAGATCCCATTTGTCAATTTTGGCTTTTGTTGCCATTGCTTTTGGTGTTTTAGACATGAAGTCCTTTCCTATGCCTATGTCCTGAATGGTATCGCCTAGGTTTTCTTCTAGGGTTTTTACGGTTTTAGGTTTAACATTTAAGTCTTTAATCCATCTTGAATTAATTTTTGGACAAAGTGTAAGGAAGGGGTCCAGTTTCAGCTTTCTACATATGACTAGCCAGTTTTCCCAGCACCATTTATTAAATAGGGAATCCTTTCCCTATTTCTTCTTTTTGTCATGTTTGTCAAAGATCAGATGGTTGTACATGCGTGGTATTATTTCTGAGGGCTCTGTTCTGTTCCATTGGTCTATATCTCTGTTTTGGTACCAGTACCATGCTGTTTTGCTTAAAGTAGCCTTGTAGTATAGTTTGAAGTCAGGTAGCGTGATGCCTCCAGCTTTGTTCTTTTGGCTTAGGATTGTCTTGGCAATATGGGCTCTTTTTTGCTTCCATATGAACTTTAAAGTAGTTTTTTCCAATTCTGTGAAGAAAGTCATTGGTAGCTTGTTGGGGATGGCATTGAATCTATAAATTACCTTGGACAGTATGGCCATTTTCACGATATCGATTCCTTCTATCCATGAGCATGGAATGTTCTTCCATTTGTTTGTGTCCTCTTTTATTTCACTGAGCAGTGGTTTGTAGTTATCCTTGAAGAGGTCCATCACATCCCTTGTAAGTTGGATTCCTGGGTATTTTGTTCTCTTTGAAGCAATTGTGAATGGGAGTTCACTCATGATTTGGCTCTCTGTCTGTTATTGGGTTATAAGAATGCTCATGACTTTTGCACATTGATTTTGTATCCTGAGACTTTGCTGAAGTCGCTTATCAGCTTAAGGAGATTTTGGGCTGAGACGATGGGGTTTTCTAAATATATAGTCATGTCATCTGCAAACAGGAACAATTTGACTTCCTCTTTTCCTTTGAGTACCCTTTATTTCTCTCTACTCCCTGGTTGCCCTGGCCAGAACTTCCAACACTATGTTGAGTAGGAGTGGTGAGAGAGGGCATCCCTGTCTTGTGCCAGTTTTCAAAGGGAATGCTTCCAGGTTTTGCCCATTCAGTATGATATTGGCTGTGGGTTTGTCATACATAGTTCTTATTATTTTGAGATACGTCCCATCAATACTGAGTTTATGGAGAGTTTTTAGCATGGAGGACTGTTGAATTTTATCAAAGGCCTTTTCTGCATCTATTGAGATAATCATGTGGTTTTTGTCTTTGGTTCTGTTTATATGATGGATTACATTTATTGATTTGCGTATGTTGAACCAGCCTTGCATCCCAGGGATGAAGCCCACTTGATCATGGTGGATAAGCTTTTTGATGTGCTGCTGGATTTGGTTTGCCAGTATTTTATTGAGGATTTTTGCATCAATGCTCATCAGGGATATTGGTCTAAAATTCTCTTTTTATGTTGTGTCTCTGCCAGGCTTTGGTATCAGGATGATGCTGGCCTCATAAAATGAGTTAGGGAGGATTCCCTCTTTTTCTGTTGATTGGAATAGTTTCAGAAGGAATGGTAGCAGCTCTTCCTTGTACCTCTGGTAGAATTCGGCTGTGAATCTGTCTGGTCCTGGACTTTTTTTGGTTGGTAGGCTATTAATTATTGCCTCAATTTCAGAGCCTGTTATTGGTCTATTCAGGGATTCAACTTCTTCCTGTTTTAGTCTTGGGAGAGTGTATGTGTCCAGGAATTTATCCATTTCTTCTAGATTTTCTAGTTTATTTGGGTAGAGGTGTTTATAGTGTTCTCTGATGGTAGTTTATATTTCTGTGGGGTCGGTGGTGCAATCCCCTGTATCATTTTTTATCGCATCTATTTGATTCTTCTCTCTTTTCTTCTTTATTAGTCTTGCTAGTGGTCTGTCAATTTTGTTGATCTTTTCAAAAAACCAGCTCCTGGATTCATGGATTTTTTGACGGGTTTTTTGTGTCTCTATCTCCTTCAGTTCTGCTCTGATCTTAGTTATTTCTTGCCTTCTGCTGACTTTTGAATGTGTTTACTCTTGCTTCTCTAGCTCTTTTAATTGTGATGTTACTGTGTCAATTTTAGATCTTTCCTGCTTTCTCTTGTGGGCATTTAGTGCTATAAATTTCCCTCTACACACTGCTTTAGATGTGTCCCAGAGATTCTGGTATGTTGTGTCTTTGTTCTCATTGGTTTAAAAGAACATCTTTATTTCTGCCTTCGTTTCATTATGTACCCAGTAGTCATTCAGGAGCAAGTTTTTCAGTTTCCATGTAGTTGAGCGGTTTTGAGTGAGTTTCTTAATCCTGAATTCTAGTTTGATTGCACTGTGGTCTGAGAGACCGTTTGTTATAATTTCTGTTCTTTTACATTTGCTAAGGAGTGCTTCACTTCCAACTTTGTGGTCAATTTTGGAGTAAGTGCAATGTGGTGCTGAGAAGAATGTATATTTTGTTGATTTGGGGTGGAGAGTTCTGTAGATGTCCATTAGGTCCACTTGGTGCAGAGCTGAATTCAATTCCTGGATATTCTTTTTAACTTTCCGTCTCGTTGATCTGTCTAATGTTGATAGTGGGGTGTTAAAGTCTCCCATTATTGTTGTGTGGGAGTCTAAGTCTCTTTGTAGGTCTCTAAGGAATTGCTTTATGAATCTGGGTGCTCCTGTATTGGGTGCATATATATTTCAGATAGTTAGCTCTTCTTGTTGAATTGATCCTTTACCATTATGTAATGGTCTTCTTTGTCTCTTTTGATCTTTGTTGGTTTAAAGTCTGTTTTATCAGAGACTAGGATTGCAACCCCTGCCTTTTTTTGTTTTCCATTTGCTTGGTAGATCTTCCTCCATTCCTTTATTTTGAGCCTATGTGTGTCTCTGCACATGAGATGGGTCTCCTGAATACATCACCCTGATGGGTCTTGACTCTTTATCCAATTTGCCAGTCTGTGTCTTTTAATTGCAGCATTTGGCCCATTTACATTTAAGGTTAATATTGTTATGCATAAATTTGATCCTGTCATTATGATGTTAGCTGGTTATTTTGCTCGTTAGTTGATGCAGTTTCTTCCTATCATCGATGATCTTTACAATTTGTCATGTTTTTGCAGTGGCTGGTACCACTTGTTCCTTTCCATGTTTAGTGCTTCCTTCAGGAGCTCTTGTAGGGCAGGCCTGGTGGTGACGAAATCTCTCAGCATTTGCTTGTCTGTGAAGGATTTTATTTCTCCTTCACTTATGAAGCTTAGTTTGGCTGAATATGAAATTTTGGGTTAAAATTCTTTTCTTTAAGAATGTTGAATATTGGCCCCCACTCTCTTCTGGCTTGTAGAGTTTCTGCCAAAAGATCCACTGTTAGTCTGATGGGCTTCCCTTTGTGGGTAACCCGACCTTTCTCTCTGGCTGCCCTTAACATTTTTTCCTTCATTTCAACTTTGATGAATCTGACAATTATGTGTCTTGGAGTTGTTCTTCTTGAGGAGTATCTTTGTGGCATTCTCTGTATTTCCTGAATTTGAGTGTTGACCTGCCTTGATATGTTGGGGATGTTCTCCTGGATAATATCCTGCAGAGTGTTTTCCAACTTGGTTCCATTCTCCCCATCACTTTCAGGTACACCAATCAGATGTAAATTTGGTATTTTCACATAGTCCCATATTTCTTGGAGGTTTTGTTCGTTTCTTTTTACTCTTTTTTCTCTAAACTTCTCTTCTCACTTCATTTCATTCATTTGATCTTCAATCACTGATACCCTTTCTTCCAGTTGATTAAATCAGCTACTGAAGCTTGTGCATTTGTCACATAGTTCTCATGCCATGGTTGTCAGCTCCATCTACACTGGTTATTCTAGTTATCCATTTGTCTAATCTTTTTTCAAGATTTTTAGCTTCTTTGCGATGGGTTTGAGCTTCCTCCTTTAGTGCAGAGAAGTTTGATCGTCTAAAGCCTTCTTCTCTCAACTCGTCAAAGTCATTCTCCGTCCAGCTTTGTTCTGTTGCTGGCGAGGAGTTGTGTTCCTTTGGAGGGGGAGAGGTGCTCTGATTTTTAGAATTTTCAGCTTTTCTGCTCTGTTTTTTCCCCATCTTTGTGGTTTTATCTACCTTTGGTCTTTGATGATGGTGACGTGCAGATGGGGTTTTTGTGTGGATGTCCTTTCTGTTTATTAGTTTTCCTTCTAACAGTCAGGACCCTCAGCTGCAGTCTGTTGGAGTTTGCTGGAGGTCCACTCCAGACCCTATTTGCCTGGGTATCACCAGCGGAGGCTGCAGAACAGCAAATATTGCTGAACAGCAAATGTTGCTGCCTGATTGTTCCTCTGGAAGCTTCGTCTCAGAGGGGTACCCATCCATGTGGGGTGTCAGTCTGCCCCTACTGGTGGGTGCCTCCCAGTTAGGCTACTTGGGGGTCAGGGAACCACTTGAGGAGGCAGTCTGTCCGTTCTCAGATCTCACACTACATGCTGGGAGAACCACTACTCTCTTCAAAGCTGTCAGGTAGAGACATTTAAGTCTGCAGAGGTTTCTGCTGCCTTTTGTTCGGCTATGCCCTGCCCCCAGAGGTGGAGTCTACAGAGGCAGGCAGGATTCCTTGAGCTGCGGTAGGCTCCACCCAGTTCGAGTTTCCCGGCTGCTTTGTTTACTTACTCAAGCCTCAGCAATGGCGGGCCCCCCTCCCCAGCCTCACCGCCACCTTGCAGTTCAATCTCAGACTGTTGTGCTAGCAGTGAGTGAGGCTCCATGGGCATGGGACCCTCCGAGCCAGGTGCAGGATATAATCTCCTGATGTGCCATTTGCTAAGACCATTGGAAAAGTGCAGTATTAGGGTGGGAGTGACCCAATTTTCCAGGTGCCGTCTGTCACAGCTTCCCTTGGCTAGGAAAGGGAATTCCCTGACCCCTTGTGCTTCCTGGGTGAGGTGATGCCTCGCCCTGCTTTGGCTCATGCTCGGTGGGCTGCACCCACTGTCCTGCACCCACTGTCTGACAAGCCCCAGTGAGATGAACCCGGTACCTCAGTTGGAAATGCAGAAATCACTCATCTTCTGTGTCGTTCATGCTGAGAGCTGTAGACTGGAGCTGTTCCTATTCGGCCATCTTTGAACCGTCAATCGGGAACCATTTTCAAACATAGCCTCAGGGTCAAATCTGTGCCATGCTTGTACAGGTACATGTGCCAGTTTCATCATGTCTTTACTATATCTTTGACTACTTGCCCGTGATCATCTACATACAGGCAGCAATTGTTAAGATTAAATTTTCCACAGACTTCTCCTTCAGCTGCTAGCAAGTAGTCGAGAGTTAATCTATTTTGATAGATAGCATTTCTCATCTGAGTTTCTTGCCGGGCCAGAACAGTCAAGGCTTTATCAGTTTTATTAGTGATGATCTCCAAGACAGCTTGCAACAGACTCCCATTTACATGATTCTGTTGAGCACGTAAATGGGGGGCTGGTATCCCCATGAGCCATCTCATCCAGAGTATTGTATAATTTTTTCAGGAGGCCGTGCATCATCTTTTCAATTACCTATGGCTATGTTTCGCTTGTCATGGGAAGCATAGACAAGGAAGCCCAAGAGTTCACCTGTTTTTATGGGCAGTAGGAAGAAAGATGGTTTAATAGTGCCAATAACACAACTACCTGTCCACTGATCAGGCAGCTTAGTGTAGGCTCTATGTCCACATATCCAGTATAGCCCAGTGGGGGCCGTCTAGTCCCGGTGGGATTCTGGGTGGGCCTTAACGGTCTGCAACTTTGGACATTTACTGAATGGATTTTTCTCTATGTGGTTTGAACTCCACCAGGTAACTGTTTTTGTGGTACCGTTACACAGTTTTTGTCCCAGGCAACTAAGTCGTCCTACAGGATGAATGAATTCTTTCCCTTTTCTAGCTATGCAATATTGTCCAATAATTGAGACTTTTAGAACCAAGAAATGATCAGGGTGATTCTTTTGGGCTGGGAATTCATCAGGAACTGGGTCTGTAGACACTAATTCTCGGGCTTTCTATGGCCATTGATTTCCCATTTAAGTTCATCCACAAACATAACATGAAGTGACATTTAGAGACTGGGTTACATGCTCGGCTAATTGCAAAAACAAATTTCTGGTTTTTCCTGGAGTCTCTGGTACTGGCACATTTAGTTCATCATAGAAAGTCCAAAATACTGGTTCTGGAGAGAGTTTACGAACCTCCTCTTTTACTAAGATATTTACTCTAGGATCTAGTCCTTTTCCATCGATGCCCAGAGATACATGTTCTCCTTTTTTCCACCTTGGGGTTAAGGGATTTGTAATTACTAATTTCAAGGGGTTGCAGCTTCCACTTGTACAGGAGGGGCTGCCTTCTCCTTTTTGGAGCTAAACAGGATATTTTTCATCCTTTTTCTAAGTAGCCTAGAAGACACAAGACAGTAATTACACACATTTGCACATAAGCCTAATTCATGGCAGATATACTTATTTCCTGCCGTATAACTTTTTGTTTCTCAATTTAAAGAACCGCCTCCTATTCCATGCCGATTGCTATTGATAGTGGCACAAGCATTAAATTTTAGGGTTATATGCTTGGGGACTCCTCTTTCTTCTGTCCTAGCTATTACTTTACTTTTATCACCTAGAAAAGGACTAGTCTTTAATTTTATTTTAAAAACTGTGATCATGGGAGGCTTAAAATGGGTCATAACACACATCAGGTTGGTTATTTCCTGGGCTACATACCTTGGATAGAATAGCATTATACAAACAAGTTTCTTTTAGAGTCCCAGTATGCTTATAATAACCATAAAATAATAGGACTGTAGCAATCTTTTGTCCTACCTCAGTGACTTGATGCATATACTGGGAACAGTCCTCAGTCTGAGGAAGATCAGTTGAAGTCCTTACTGTACAAGTACAAATTTTAAGAAAAATGAATCCCGCAATGAGTTTCCTCATGCTTCGGCCTTGCGTAGACCAGTCAGTTTCTGGGTGTGACTGGAGCAGGGCTTGTTGTCTTTTTCAGAGTCGCTTTGCAGGGGTTGGCGAAGCTGCTCCCATCCACGTATGGCTCCCAGTCTACTGATGTTTAAGGATGGTCTTGGAGGTAGGGCCCACTAGAATAAACTGAGTCCAATACCTCTACATAGTTATGTTAACTAGGCTCTCTGATACCGGGAGCAAGGTGGCAGAGTTTAGGGTGTTGCAAACTTCAATGGTTATGTGGGGATTTTCACAGAGCAAGCTTTGGTATCTAGTTAGTCTAGCATTCATTAGCTAATGATGTCCTTTGGTATTTATTAAAGTCACCACAGCATGGGGGGACTTTATGTCTAGGTTTTGCCTAAGAGTTAGCTTATCTGCTTCTTGTGTTAACAGGGCCATTGCTGCCAGGGCCCTTAGATATGGGGGCCAGCCCTTGGAAACCCTGTCTAGTTGTTTTGAGAGATAAGCCACTGGCCTTGGCCAGGGCCCCACAGTCTGAGTTAAAACTCCAACTGTCATTTTTTCTCTTTCTGACACATAGAGTGTAAAATGTTTTGTCAGGTCAGGTAGCCCCAGGGCTGGGGCCGATCTGAGTTTTTCTTTTAACTCATGAAAAACTCATTGCTGTTGGTTGTAATAGATGTAGTTTATCCAATCTACATTTTTATTAACTGTCATCTACTAAAATATTGACTTAAATCCTGTAGCTATTTGATTTCAAGCTTCAAAATTATCTGATATTCCTTGCGGGGTTCCAATTGCATCTAAATAGATGTGAGAGTCAAAAGACCCATAAGGGGCTTCTCTTGCTTTACGATGTCTTATTTTTCCTCCCTCTGGTTGATGAAATGCCAGGGTGAAAGGGATAGCCAAAAGGACTAAAGCACAAGTGCCACTCCAGTTATTTGGCTGAGTGCCCAGTAAAGGTCCACCACGATACCACCACACATCCACTCGGGGATGAGAAAGGGCTGACTGATTGATAAGCTCTTGAAAATTCTTAAGCTCATTGCATCCCTTCAGGTCTCCAGGGAATGCTAAGTTTCCTCCTTCTCGTGAGAGACACGAAGTGAACTTAGTGTTGGGAGATGGAAGCTGGATGGCCCTCAGGGGCTGACCCACAGGGTGCCGGACTTCGGGATATAGAAGTGAGAGCTTGGCATGACTTACTACTCCAGGCTGTAGATTCCTGGAAAAGAACTACCATACAACCTATGCCTGGTCGACTGGAGGACCACCTTAGTGGAAGGGGTGAATCTGGGCCTCTGGCCTGCCATGTGCAGAAGCATAACAATTGCTTATGTTTAACGTGCAGATGGAATATTTGATCCTTTTTTTTTTGAGATGGAGTCTCAAATACTTTACTATTGCCCAGTCTGAGGAGAGTCAGGAAGGACAGAAGTACTTTTCTGAAATAGAAAGCTGTCTTTGACTTGGCAAGTCTCCACAGGGTATAACAAGGCAAGCATTAAATGCAGTAGTTTGAGGCGAAATTGACTTGGTTATGTTAATAACTAGATGGTCAGTAATAGAATGAGGAAAGAAGAAAGAGTAACAGAATAGATGAAAAGAGTTAAATTTTTCTTAGCTTTAGTTTGGTAGGGTTTTCCCCTGGGACTATGGCCCACGACTCTGGAGGGGGTGGCACTTTCTTGACTGCGGTGTGATAAGTCCATCCTTTTTTGCTGTATGAACAGCAGTCTTGGTAGTTAGCAGCACAAGGTAGGGTCCTTCCCAGGCTGGCTGGGGTTTTTCTTCTTTCCACCCTTTGATGAGAACGTGATCTTCAGGCTGGTGCTGATTTACCGGAAATTCTAGGGGTGGTACATGTGCTAAAAGACTAAACCAAGTATATAATTTTTAAGAAATTGACCTTTTGTTTTCAATGTGGGGACTTTGGCAGTGGACTTTATTGTCCTCAGTACCTTTTTACTGAGAAATTTTCTTTAACACATATTTTTATTAGTTTTTAAACCAAAGAAAGTCAAATACTATTTTACATTTAACAATGCTTCCTGTATGATTTTTATACCAGATAAGCTAAATTTTACCTTTATATTAGGGTGTTATTAATGTTAAACCCAATTTTAATAAAACCTTGTAGACATATTTATCCAATTTTTAATGTTTGACCATAAGATAAGATTTTATAGACTCTTTTTAACCTTTTATAATTTTTGCTAAAGAGCAGGTTGGTACTTTAAGAAAAACCTGTTATGTTTTTATTTTAATGTCCAGTTTACAGAAAAACTGGATGATACCTCTTTAACTTTAGTCAATGTTTACACACAGAATTTTTGTTTCCAATTAACATTTTAAAACTTGATTAAACCTTTAAAACAAAATATACATATTTTTAACCTTTTAATGTAGGTACAACTTTACATTCTTATGCCTCCTTATAATTATTCTACCAAAAGTATATTTTACTTTTCTTATATACCTTGTACATAAACTGTTTATTTAATAGTTTTACATTTAGGATGCCTACTTACTTTTAAATTATACAACATTTCTTGCATGAATTTCTTTTTATAACCATTTTCTTACGACTTTCACAGATAATTCTTTGACATGCCTTAATTTTTTTCACTTGTTGCAAACATCCTCTCTTTTTTTTTCAAAAATGGTAATCAGAACAGAACAGAACCGGTAATCAGAACGGAACAGAACAGGACAGGAATTTTTACAATGCTTTTCCATACAACCCCTGGAATCTATAGATAACATAACGGGTTAGGTCAGGGGTTAATCTTTAACTACCAGGCCCAGGGTGCAGCACTGAGCTGTCTGCCTATGGATTGCATTTCTGCCTTTAATTTTTACTTGCTCTTTCTTTGGAGGCAGAAATCGGGCATAATACAATATGAGGGGTGGTCTCCTCCCTTAATTTGAGAACCAGAGGAGAAAAGAAAATGCAACGTCAATTCTCGAAGGTAGGAAAGGGAGGGGAGGCTCCAGGGTGGGCACAGGAGGTGGGGGAAGCAGGATCTCCTGTGGACATGAGATGGGGTTCTGGGAGAGGGGAAGCCCACTGGTGGGTAGGTGCGGCCTGGCCTGGCTTAGCCTCGGGTGACCCAGCCTGGGTCTCGGGGAGGAGGAAGTGAAGGGAGGAGGGTGTGATAGAATCCAGTGACAACTGAAGAAACCAGATTCTGGCCAGAGAAGTCAGCCGAGGAGGGCAGAAAAACACCCCCTTGATCTTGGCATTGATGGCTTATTTCATGGAATGTTTAAGGAATCCCTCTCTCAGGAGATACCTCAGCTCTCGGATGCAGGGGACTCCATGACGTTGGGGCACTGATGAGACCTACTTGAGTAACGGGAGAGGTTGGGCCCGACCAGCACTGAGGTGCCAAGACTCCTAGGCTGATTCTGCTCTGTAACCCTAGGCTTCCCGTCCCTGCCTGCCCTGGGTGCTCATGGAACCAGCTGCTGCCCTGCACTTCTCCCTGCCAGCCTCCCTCATCCTCCTCCTCCTGCTTCTCCGACTGTGTGCACTGGTCTCAGGTAGCGATGTGTCCCACTTGCTGCTGTTACCTATCAGAAAGGAACATCAACTATGTAGTCTGCAAAGGGAAAAAAAGAAAGAAGGACTATGGAGTTGTTGACTTATCCTTTAATTTTGAACATGTTCACTGAATTTACACCAGCACTGTCCAAAAGAAATACAGTGAGGCACAGAGGCCAATTGTACAATTGCAGGTACAATTGCATGTTTTTTTAAAAAATTAAGTTTTACTTTTTATTTTAAAAAGTGAAAAGAAATATGAAATAAGTTTGTATACTATATTTTGTTTTGCCCCAAATAATCAAACATGAATATTTAAATACTTAGTTAATATACCATATTACCAATGAGATAGTCAATATTTTGAAATTTTAAATCTTAATAATCCTGTGTGTATTTTACACTTACAACTAATTTCAACTGGAACTAGCTAGTGGGTAGGTGCTCTATTGCATGGCTCAAGTTTACACTACATTCAGGCACAGCGCAGGATTGGGGAATGGAGGAAAAACCCCTCAAGGACACAGGGTGCACAGAGGGTGCTCAGGGCGGGCTCCCCAGGGTTTCCTTCATGAAGCAGAAGCATATTTTATAGTTACTGCTCCCAGGGGTGCTACTGACACCCACAGCTACTGGTCCCCAGATTTCTCACCCAAAGAGACCCTATGGCCATGGAAAGAATATGTTTATCCCTGGAATATCTGCTTCCCTTTCTGCCTTAGAAATGTGATGGCTGATGTCTTTGTCTGACTCTACCCCTTTGTTGAACAGCCCAGTTTACTGTCGTGGGGCCCACTGATCCCATCCTGGCCATGGTGGGAGAAAACACTATGTTACGCTGCCATCTGTCACCTGAGAAAAATGCTGAGGACATGGAGGTGCGGTGGTTCCGGTCTCAGTTCTCCCCAGCAGTGTTTGTGTATAAGGGTGGGAGAGAGAGAACAGAGGAGCAGATGGAGGAGTACCGAGGAAGAACCACCTTTGTGAGCAAAGACATCAGCAGGGGCAGCGTGGCCCTGATCATACACAACGTTACAGCTCAGGAGAACGGCACCTACCGCTGTTACTTCCAAGAAGGCAGGTCCTACGATGAGGCCATCCTGCACCTCATGGTGGCAGGTGCGTTGCTTCATTTTGCTTTGTTACTTTGGCACAGTGTGACTCTGGGGAAGGTTTCTCTCCCAACCTCATGCCCATTGCAGACCAGCAAATTTTTCTCTGGAATCCCATTTCCACAGAGAGATTCCACAAGGACACTCTCCCTGTGGAAACGGAATTCCAGGGAAAAATCCTTGCTCCTGCACAAGGGCCACATGAGTGGGTTTGCCCTGCTAAACCAAGTGCTTCACTTCTTGAGAAGCACACGCAGAATTCAGCTGAGGCCGTGAGCAGGGGAAAATGGTCACTCTCAGAAGAAAAGTCTTATGCATGCCTTAGCATTGAACTGTGCACTTCTTTTTTTTTTTTTTTTTTTTCTTTTTGAGACAGAGTCTTGCTCTGTTGCACCCTCGCTGGCACAATCTCGTCTCACTGCAACCTCTGCCTCCCAGGTTGCACTTCTGATAGTGAGAGGAGACACTGTCAATAATTGTTCCAAGACAACTGGAATCAACAACGATTACCTAGAGAATGGCGACATATCAAATCTTACTTCCTGATAAATATTAACCCTGACTTCTTCTTTCCCAAAATGCTGATTGCAGAGAGAGTGACTTATTGTAAATAGATGGTTTCATTAAAGCAAGACGAAATACAGAAGCAAAACTATACATAGTTCCTGCTAACTCCGTAGAGAAAGACTAAAAAGTTCACTGGGAGGTAATAGGGAAGCCTTCAACATAAAAATGCATTTAAACTGGGATTTCTAGGAGTTTGTTAAAATGACATTAAGTGATTACTTCAGTTTTGGGGTTAGTGTATTATGCTTTAAAAGGTATATCTGGGCCAGGCGCAGTGGTTCACACCTGTAATACGAGCACTTTGGGAAGCAGAGGCAGGTGGATTTCTTGAGGCCAGGAGTTCAAGACCAGCCTGGCCAACATGGTGCAACCCCATCTCTACTAAAAATACAAAAACATTAGCCAGGCTTTGTGGAGTGTGCCTGTAATCTCAACTTCTTGGGAGCCTAAGGCATGAGAATTGCTTGAACCCAGGAGGCAGAGGTTGCAGGGAGCCAAGATCTTACCACATCACTCCAGCCTGGGCGACAGAGCAAGACTCTGTATCAAATATTAAACAACAACAACAAACAGATATGTTTGAGGACTGAAAAAGCCTTTCGGGAGCAGGATAATCTGTGGTGGCATTTCACTCCATCAGACCAGAGGATGTGCAGACTAGGGAATTGGGTCCTTCCCTGGGGGCCTCAAATCATAACAGGTAAGAGACCCCATCTTTGCTACACACAAAGGCAACCTTGCATCTGATTAAAACACAATATCATGGAAGGAGGGTTTCTTGACACTGCGTCCTCACTGTGTTCATAGCAGCGCTCTAGGTTTGACCAGTTATGGTTTCTGTGCGGCAGGAATCTGCCATTCTTTGCCTGTAAAACTGACACTGGCCTGGCTTTCCCCACTCTGAATTGGGTTGCGTAGGACTTTTTGTTTACTGTATTCTCTTTGTTAGGTTGGTTGGTGGCTGATTTTGCCCTTAAATCTATTTTGTCATGCTTGCCTGTATTGGACCTCATGGAATGTTTTGAAGAACTTTGTTTTCCAATTTGCTAAGTTATTTTAATTTTTATTCTACTGAGCCTTTAAATGTACAAGTAGTTTTTTCTCTTGATAAAAATTAGTGACCCTGGGCTCGGTGCGGTAATTCATGCCTATAACCCTAGCACTTTGGGAGGCCAAGGCGGGTGGCTCACCTGAGGTCAGGAGCTCGAGATTAGCCTGACCAACATGGTGAAACCCCTTCTCAACTACAACTGCAAAAATTATACAAGCATGCTGGCACATGCCTGTAGTCCCAGCTACTTGGGAGGCTGAGCCAGAGAATCACTGGAACTCAGGTGGCCTAGGCTGCAGTCAGCCGAGATCGTACCATTTATTTCACTCTAACCTGTGCTACAGAGCAAGATTTTGTCTTAAAAAAAAAAAATTACAGTAAGCCTGGGCAACATGGTGAAATCCAGTCTCTACAAAAAGATGCAAAAAAAAAAAAAGCTGGGCATGGTGGCACATGCCTGTAGTCTCAACTACTTGGGAGGCTGAGGTTGGAGGATCACCTGAGCCTCAGAAGTCCAGGATGCAGTAAGCTATGATCATGCCTCTGCAATCCAGCTCAGGTGATACAGTGAGACCGTGTCAAAAAAAATTTTTTTTATTATTAAATTGAGCCAACACACCAGACTTAAGTTTTTGGTTTAATTTCCTGTCTTTGGTAAAATTCTTTGGGAGACTTTATAAAGGAATAACTCAGAGAAGTTTAGGTGGTCCCACATGGCTGAAAGGTCTCCCAGGACTACGCTTTTGCAGCTCTTTCATACCCAGTGTTCACTTTTATGGAAGATTCATTTAAAGATGGATTGTAGTTAGGGTGAGTCTAGTTTCTTAAAATTTTTGGTGATGATCTCTGATATTGGAAAGGTAGTATGGTTATCTTAGTCCCTGGATTATCCGGATCTTTCTAATAAGTTGATGTTCTCAAAGTACTATAAGAAAACCACCCAGCCTGGGCAACATGTTAGCCAAGAATGGTGGAACATGCCTGTAATCCTAGCTAGCTGGGAGACTGAAGCGGGAGGATCTCTTGAGCCCAGGAGTACAAGGCACAGCGAGCTATGATTTTGCCACTGTGCTCCAACCTGGACAATAGAGCTCAAACCCTGTCTCTAAAAAAGAAAAGCAATACTGTCTAATGGATGGAGCCTCTGGGAGGTAAATAGTGTGAATTAGGATTAGAGTTGGCTTTGCAGGCTAGATCTTGTCAAGTTTCCCAAAAACCATCACCTCCTATGGGTGGTAGAGAGCGGTGGTTATGTGAAGTTCTGAACTAGACAGACGGGTCAGCGTCTTTGGATCAAAAGGTTTCTTAGGATTCTGCCCTCCTGGCAGACTTTCGTCCTTGTCATTATTACTCTAGAGCTTCTGGAAGCTGAGGTCTACTGAGAAGTCGTCCCAGAAGCAGAAAGTGAAATCCAAAACCTGCCTGTTTGAAGTTGGAGTCGACACACCCATCTTGAAGTGAGAAAATTAGTCTGGCAGGATAAATTGAATAAGCATTTATAGCAGACAGATAGATGTTTGGTGCTGTGATGGGGTCTGTACGTGGACCACAAAGAAAAGGGCACAATGGGATCGTTTGCTCTTAGAGAACTCACAGTTTATGTGGCCCATTGGTCTCCTGGTATTCTCTAACATCAACGTTCTTTCTTCCTTACCCTCCTCCTTTTTTTCCTCCTTCCTATTTCTTGCTTCCTACCTCCCTCTTTTTCACCTTTACTTTCTAGTTTCACAGAAGAGATGCAGTAGGCACAGAAGAGATGCAAAAGGCACTGATTCTTGTCTGAACTCTGGTATCTCTCCACAGGACTGGGCTCTAAGCCCCTCGTTGAAATGAGGGGCCACGAGGACGGGGGCATCCGGCTGGAGTGCATATCTAGAGGGTGGTACCCAAAGCCCCTCACAGTGTGGAGGGACCCCTACGGTAGGGTTGTGCCTGCCCTGAAGGAGGTCTTCACTCCTGACACAGACGGCCTCTTCATGGTCACCACAGCTGTGATCATCAGAGATAAGTCGATGAGGACCATGTCCTGCTCTATCAGTGACACCCTGCTCGGCCAGAAGAAAGAAAGTGTCATTTTTATTCCAGGTTAGTTCTCTGCCCTCTGAGACTCATTGGGTGCATGGGGATCCTCAGCACACAGATGGAGCCCAGAGCAGGGATGGGGGCAGCAGTGTGGGTGGAATGGTCCTGGGCCCTGAGGACCAGGAGGCTGCAGCTGAGCTGAGGCCTCTCCACTTCTCACAAAAGGAGAATCAAAGAGTCCCAAAACTCAGGAGTAGGAGCCTCTTCTCTGAGGGTGAACCTGGTTTGTTGTTGTTGTTGTTGTTGTTGTTGTTGTTGTTGTTTTTCCCCCGATAAGGTCCTCAGGCTGCGGCAACATATTTTTTTTTTTAAGACCAGTTCTCGCTCTGTCACACAGGCTAGCCTACAGTGGCACAATCTTGGCTCACTGCAACCTCTGCCTCCCGGGTTCAAGCAATTCTCATACCTCAGCCTCCCGAAGGCTAGGGCTACAGGCACACGCCACCACACCCAGCTAATTTTTGTATTTTTAGTAGAGATGGGGATTTCGCCTTGTTGACCAGGCTGCTCTCGAACTTCTGACCTCAAACGATCCATCTTTCTCAGCCTTCCAAAGTGCTGAGATTACAGGCGTGAGCCACCATACACGGCCAGCAATTTTTAGACATTGAAAACAACCATAACACATGGAGGGTGGTGTGGATCAGTGACTCTCTACACTTGGTGTTCCTGTATGCTGCAGCCATCCCTTCCTGCACAGGGGATTTGCAACGGGATAGAGCCGCGGAAATTCCCTATTGACACATACTCGTAATTCATTCAACAAATGGTCAAGAAGCATATCATATGTCAAGACACTGTTCTAGAAACCAAAGGTAAATAATTGAACAAATTATATCAAGAACTCTTCCCTCAAAAAGTGATTAAATAATTAGTTAACCATATATTCTATCAGATGGTGATGAACATCTATAGGAAACATTAAGCAAGGAAGGAATAAAGAGGCAGTGTGAGACATTGCGATTCTTAACAGAATGGTCAGGGAAGACTTCGCTGTAGAGATGGGAATTGAGCCATCCCGTCTGATGGTAAGGAATCATCAGATGCTTAAGGACTGAGCAACCAGCCACAGGAAAAGCATATGCAAAGGACCTGGGGAAAGAACATCCCTGGCAGCTTCCAGGACCCCCAGAAGGCGATGCTGGTGTGGCTGAAATGGAGTGAGTGCAGGAAGTGAGAGGAGATGAATTCACAGAGACAATGAAAACACATTCTACATGGCATCATAAGCCACAAACAGTCTTTGGTTTTTAGGGAGAGTGACATGGAAAGCATTGGAAGGTTTTGAGCTAAGAATTAACATGATTACACTTGGACTGGTCTGTTGAGAATAGACTGTAGAAGGTGAGGGCAGAATAAGAAGGAGGGCACTGCAGTATTCCAGGCGTGAGTGATGGTAGCTTGAGGCAGGGTGGTGGCTGTGCTGACTCAGCATGACGGGTTAGCTTTATTCACCCTGGCCCTTCCCATGGTGACTGGTTTGCTACCTCTGGTCCTTGGCCCTGGAAGCCACTGAGGTGTCAGCCAGATCTGAGCCAGCATCACTTTCTCCATCTGAGTTTTCTGAGGGAGAAAGCAACAGAGCAGGTGGCTGAGGAGCCCTTCAGCTGTGCTCCTAAGGGCACTCTTACCCCAGATATTCTGTTTCAAACTAAGTGGACATTTCTGGCTGCCTTTTCAGAATCCTTTATGCCCAGCGTGTCTCCCTGTGTGGTGGCCCTGCCTATCATTGTGGTCTTTCTGATGATAATCATTGCCGTATGCATCTACTGGATCAACAGACTCCAAAAGGAAACAAAGATTCTGTCAGGGGAAAAGGAGTCTGAACGGAAAACAAGAGAAATTGCTGTAAAGGAACTGAAGAAGGAACGTGTGCAAAAAGAGAAAGAACTTCAAGTAAAAGGTAAAAGAGGCTGAGTATGGTGGCTCATGGCTTGAATCCCAGAACTGTAGAAGGCTGAGGCAGGCAGATCACCTGAGCCCTGGATTTCGAGACCAGCCTGGGCAATAAAGTGAGACCCTGTTTAATTTAAAAAAAAAAAAAAAAGTAAAAGAGTAGGAGGACAGTTCAGCACCATAGAAAAGACACCACTCTCCCAGGTACCAGCATATGGAAGAGAGAGGAAATGCACAGCAGCAGCAAGGACTTGGAACTCTGACGTCCTTGGAATGAATCTCTCAGAGCTTTTGTTCTTTCACTCTGCCCACCTTGCATCCATTCATCTGGCTACATGAAGTACTACATGGTTGAGCAAAAGCAAGTATAACAATGTACCGGCACTACCCACCACCTGATGACATATCATTTCTGGTTTCTGACAGTGCCCTAGGCATGAGGCAAGGGAGATGTTGCTGTTCATAGAAAGGACGGTTCCTGCATTTTTACTATAAACCCAACTTCTTTTTTTTTTTTTTTTTTTGAGACGGAGTCTCGCTCTGTCGCCCAGGCTGGAGTGCAGTGGCTCAATCTCGGCTCACTGCAAGCTCCGCCTCCCGGGTTTACGCCATTCTCCTGCCTCAGCCTCCTGAGTAGCTGGGACTACAGGCGCCGCCACCTCGCCCGGCTAGTTTTTTTGTATTTTTTTAGTAGAGACGGGGTTTCACCGTGTTAGCCAGGATGGTCTCGATCTCCTGACCTCGTGATCCGCCCGTCTCGGCCTCCCAAAGTGCTGGGATTACAGGCTTGAGCCACCGCGTCCGGCCTAAACCCAACCTCTTTTAGTTCTTCTGTCGAAGACATGATTTTCTTTCTGTTTGTTTTTCAGAGCAACTTCAAGAAGAATTGCGTAAGTTTAGCCTTTCCTGAACTACTCCATATACAATTTGAGTTCTGCTCAGTTAGCAACATCTCATGACATTCGCCTCTGTCTGTCCCTTGCAGGATGGAGAAGAACAGTTTTACATGCCGGTGAGTGTCTCTGATGTTCCCTTAGATCTCAGCTTTCTCCCGCTAGCCAGCTAACAGGACTCCTTAGAGGAGATGGGCAAGGGGACCAGGGCTAGGCAGGGACAGCAGGGAGCTGGGGTCAGTTCATCAACAGTGTCCCAGCAATGATGCATCATGGCTCTTCTGTGAGGGAATCCTGACATCTCTCAATCCACCCTATGGTTTACATCCCAGGATCCTTTCTCTTTTGGAATAATTTAATACATGATTACCAGAAGTATCCCATATATAGTAGCCTTCCTAAGAGTTACGTTTCAGTAGTTGTTGCTCTTTGATCCTGGATAAATTTGAAAAAAGACAATGCTGTCTTAAGCAGCTTATATCCTGGGGATGGTGTAGACTGTGCCAAGTTGAAGACCCATGCGGGGAAGAGGCCATGAGGGTCCCTAGTAAGCCTGACAAAAGGGTGTACCAATAGGTGACAAGAAATGCCTTTCTGCTCCTAAGAGAGCACTGATACTTTGTGTATAGCCTGCCAGGGGAGGGTGTTCCGGTGAGTGGGAGAGCACAGAACCCAATTGCCCACTCCCAGTGAGCACTTTTCATCTTATGATTCTGCCCCTCTGCCCATAAGCACCACAGAATCCAAGCTTTACCAGATACCATGACGCATGGACCTTTCCTCTTTAGGTGAATTTCAAAATTGCCACTTTCCACTTGGGACAAAATAGCAAATCGTCACAGTCAGACATATTTACTTGTGGAATGGAGGAAATCATTTTAACACAATAGAAAGGTAGACAGAATAAGTAAGAATAAATACACATGGGAGAGGCCTGCAGAATGCCCAGTGTCCGGAGCATTTCTTATACCTACAGAAGTGATACCTGAAGACATCAGACCCAGACTGTTGAAGCAAAACTGGATGGGAATTGTTCCTCCCCACTTTTGCCTACAGATCCCTCAGGAAGCAGGTTTTCTTTTGGGGACATTTATTCTCCTTCTTTATTTTTTGAAGGGTGCCCTTGTCAGTCATTTAAGTCAGTTGTGATCTGGTAAAAGGAACACACAGGACCAATGAAGAGACCCTTTACCCTCTGGGATAGTGTAAAGGGAAAAACTCATACTTGATCCACTGGGGAGAGGAGGAGCAGGACATAAAGCCTCTGTGCTGGTTTGAGCCAAGTTGGAAAGTTTCTAACTAAAGAAAATCCAGAGATCATAGGTCTTTGTTTTGAGTTTTGTTTTTGTTTTTTTGTTTGTTTGTTTGTTTTGAGATGATATCTTGCTCTGTCACCCAGGCTGGAGTGCCGAGGCACAATCTGGACTCACTGCAACCTCTGCCTCCCGGGTTCAAGCAATTCTCGTGCCTCAGCCTCCTGAGTAGCTGGGATTACAGGCGTGCACCACCATGCCGGGCTAACTTTTGTATTTTTAGTAGAGATGGGGTTTCACCATGCTGTCCAGGCTGGTCTCGAACTCCTGACCTCAGGTGATCCACCCGCCTCGGCCTCCCAAAGTTCTGGGATTACAGGCGTGAGTCACCGTGCCTGGCCAGAGATCCTGTGTCTTGAATAGAAAAGGGAACACAGATTTAGAACGCTGAGAGAAAGAATGATTAATTTTGCCTCATATGCTAAACTTTCCGAATTTCTTAGAGCTCCAATTCTTCTCAAACTGAGGGAACTGCTGGAGAGATAGAAGGGCAGCTTCAGTAATTCTCAGTGTGTGAGCTGCCTAGGATCAGAGAGCCTTCATGGAAGTGGCCACTACCTGGGGATCCCCCGACAGATATCTGAGACCTCTCTGGGAATGAGGAACCACACAATCCCCCAGGTTCCTGAGACCCCAGGCCTAAACCTGAGACTTCCTTTGCAGTCGATGTGGTCCTGGATCCAGACACCGCTCATCCTGATCTCTTGCTGTCAGAGGACCGGAGAAGTGTGAGAAGGTGCCCCCTCGGGCACCTAGGGGAGAGCGTGCCTGACAACCCAGAGAGATTCAACAGTGAGCCTTGTGTCCTGGGCCGGGAGAGCTTCGCTTCAGGGAAACATTACTGGGAGGTGGAGGTGGAAAACGTGATTGAGTGGACTGTGGGGGTCTGCAGAGACAGTGTTGAGAGGAAAGAGGAGGTCCTGCTGCGTCCTCGGACTGGCTTCTGGACCTTGGAGATGTGTAAAGGGCAATACCGGGCCCTGTCCTCACCTAAGAGGATTCTCCCTTTGAAGGAGTCCCTTTGCCGTGTGGGCGTCTTCCTGGACTATGAAGCAGGAGATGTCTCCTTCTACAACATGAGGGACAGATCGCACATCTACACATGTCCTCGTTTAGCCTTTTCTGTGCCTGTGAGGCCCTTCTTCAGGATAGGGTCTGATGACAGCCCCATCTTCATCTGTCCGGCACTCACAGGAGCCAGTGGGATCACAGTGCCTGAAGAGGGTCTGGTACTTCACAGAGTGGGGACCAATCAGAGCCTGTAGAATCAATTCGCCGGTCTCACAGCCATGTAGACAAGCCCTCGTCATCTCAGCAGCCACTGCACAATGTTGTTGGTGGAAGACACGCCCTTCTCCCCTCTGGTCACGTAAGAGAACAGCTTCCACCTGCCTCTTTCACACCCACTCCAGCCCTTAGCCCCAGTTTTCTCCTCCTCACTAGGCTGTGGCTTTAGTAGTTCCTTTGGTTGTAACTATGGGATGGGATCCACGCATAGGAAACTAGTTGTGTCATAGCTCCCAGCCAAGAAGAAAGTGTGCGAAGTTGATGGGCAGCAAACCTGCTATTTAACATCAAGGTGACCACATTGAGTCCAGTATGCCAGTTGGCACCAGATGTTATGGACATGGAATGAGGCCAACAGGGTTCATCAGGATGAGAGAGGAGAGAGGAATCCACAGGACCACCAGAGAGGAGAGGGAACCAGATATGCAGGTCAGAGATAGAGGAAGTGGAACCAGACAGCTGGGAGGGACCAAGGTTGTAAGGGTGGATAAGCCCCAACATAACAGCTAAGGGGACCTGGGAGATGATGACTCATTTCCACCCAACCCCAGGATTTCCACAACACACACCCACAAGCCTGGACCTGGGATGAAGATGAATGAAGAACATGGACTCGTGTGGATGTGGTTTGGCTTACGTGTCCCTGCAATAAACAATGAGTCAGTACTTAGTCCCTGAGTGTGGTTGAGGTTTGAGGTCCTGGTTGAGCAGGGAAGTACTGCAACTGGTCTACGTCAGCATTCAGGTTCAATGGGGACACCAGTGGCTTCAAACTTCCTGATCTAATTATGTCTTTAGACACTTAATAACCATTGAGGACCTTAAAGAACTTTTGTTTATTTGGGTTAATATTTGTTAATAGTTACGGCATTTGACATTGAAACAAAATTTGAAATGTTATCTTTTAATTCATGTTAAAATAGCATGAATAAATCAATTATAGTTTAATATAAACAGGATGTTTTGTGAAAAAGCAATCTATTGTGTCCCAATAAAAGAACTAGAAGTTCTTTTATTCCTGCTTAACTTTTTCCAAATCTAATGTCTGACTTAATAGAAGATGTTTGTATTCTCATATCTGCCTTTGTATTAAACCTATTGGTTTATCATAGGTCATATTTTCTCAAAAAAAAAAACTTTACTGCACCCTACTGAGAGAATGAGATGAAAAATGGTTAATGTTTCATTATTATTATTGTGAAAATAGTGTTAACACTGGGGACTCCTTAAGAGTATATCAGAGTTCGTGCTAGGAATCCCAAGACCGCATTTGGAAACTAGAATAGTGGATCCTGGAAGTTAATCCATGTCCTGGTTAATTTTAGATGTCAACTTGACTGGATTATGGAATACCTAGACAACTGGTACAACATTATTTCTGGATGTGTCTGTGAGTGTGTTTCCAGAAGAGACTGGCATGTGAGTCAGTGGGAAATTCTCCCGTCCAATTGGCTGGGGGCCCAATAGAACCAAAAGGCAGAGGAAAGACAAATTCTTCTCTCCTCTGGAGCTGAGACACTCTTCTTCTTCTGCCCTTGGACATCAGAACTCCTAGCTCTTCAGCCTTTGAACTTCAGGACTTGTACCAGGAGGCCCTGGGTTCTCAGGCCTTTGGCTTTGGACTGAGAGTTACACAATCATCTTCCCTGGTTCTGAGGCTTTCGGACTTCAAATGAGCCATGCTACCAGCATCCCAGGGTCTCCAGCCTACAGACGGCCTGTTGTGTGATTTCTTAGCCTCTATATTCACATCAGCCAATTTCCTTAATAAATGTCTGCTCATAAATCTGCTCATAAAGCCGAGTTCCTGCCACTGCACTCCAACCTGGGTGACAGAGTGCAACTCCGTTTCAAAAAAAAAAAAAAAGTGGGGCCGGGCGCGGTGGCTCAAGCCTGTAATCCCAGCACTTTGGGAGGCCGAGGCGGGCGGATCACAAGGTCAGGAGATCGAGACCACAGTGAAACCCCGTCTCTACTAAAAATACAAAAAAAATTAGCCGGGCGCGGTGGCGGGCGCCTGTAGTCCTAGCTACTCAGGAGGCTGAGGCAGGAGAATGGTGTGAACCCAGGAGGCGGAGCTTGCAGTGAGCCGAGATCGCGCCACTGCACTCCAGCCTGGGCAACAGCGTGAGACTCCGTCTCAAAAAAAAAAAAAAAAAAAAAAAAAGTGTATTGTGTCTGGTTTTCTTTCCATTCATATATTTATGTGACTCTGCAGTAATATCTCCTCCTCCTGCATGTACCCATATTCATGCAAGCAAATGTAGCAAACTGCCACAATAGCATTTTAATTAGTGGACATCTTTCTCTCTTCACCACATTAAAATCTTTTCTCATTTTGTTCTGCTGATATTTCCATTATGATAAAAGATTTAAGACAAGTAAATATATAGAAATACTCATATACACACAAGGATGAAAGAAAGAAACACAAACACTAAGGGAGGTAAGGCAGGAATTTTTCTTCAACGTGTACAATTCAATGTACTTTTAGCCTTCCTCAGGGGTTTCTGGCCAGCAACTGATGAGAAACACCACCTCCGAGCCAATCAAAAAACTAATTCTTCCAAAGAGAGATTGTTATTATTCCTCACGATGACCAGACAGCCTCTGCTTTCTTTTTCCTATCTTCCAAATGGAGATTCAACCATAATAGAAAGAATGGAGAACTATTAACCACCTTTCTTCCGTGGGCTGTGATTTTCAGATGGGAATGCTAAGAGGTAAGTGGGAGAAGTTGATGACAGCCTGGGCTACAATGTCAGGGAGGACAGGGGCTGAATCGCTGAGAGTGGTGAGTGGGCATGCAGGGAGAGTACTTGTGCAGAGAAAGGTGTCAGGTGTCTGAGGGGTGTGCCTGAGGGGGTGTGCACACACACTTGTGGACACACAGAAAGTGGAGAAGTAGTACAAAGAATAAAGACCTGCAGAGTTTGGGATTTGGTCAAGAAATATTCTAATTGCATGTTCTTAGGAATGTATTGTGGTCAGAAAAGGGCAAAAAATCTTTAAAATCTCTTCTGGCCAACTCAAGGCATCTATTCTAAGAATTTCTAAAAAGAGATGTCCTTTATAGATTCATATGTAAATCTGTTCATTTCAGAAATATTAAAAATATAGAAATGTCTGAACCAGCATACATATACAACAGGCGAGGGATAGACAAACAATGCATGTTTCAGTCATAAAAGAGATTTCCATGCAGCCTTTAGGAATCGTGTTTTTCATGAAGGGCAATTATTTATAATTTTAACAACATTAGATCCATACATTACACCTTGTTTTGTGTCTTTTAGGAACAGTATGTGTTTTTCCTTTTATTCATCATTTCCCCAAAACCTAACGAATATTATCCAATGGATACAATCTATTTTGTTGTATGAATATACAGGTTTTTTTGTTTTTTGTTTTTTGTGTTTTTGAGATGGAGTCTTGCTCTGTCACCCAGGCTGGAGTGCAGTGGTGCATTCTCAGCTCACTGCAGCCCCTGTTTCCCAGGTGCCAGCGATTCTCCTGTCTCAGCCTCCTGGGTAGCTGGGATTACAGGTGCATGCCACCACGCCCAGCTAATTTTTGTATTTTTAGTAGAGACGGGTTTTGCCAAGTTGGCCAGGCTGGTCTTGAACTCCTGACCTCAGGTGATCCGCCTGCCTCAGTCTCCCAAAGTGCTGGGATTACAGGCATGAGCCACCACGCCAGGCCTATACAATTATTATTATTATTATTATTATTATTTACATTTAACCTAATTTTATTCATGCTGGCCTTGGGATGGGGAATAGATCATTCAGTAAAAACATACAGTAAAAACAAAGTGTCTTATCATGTACAACTTTTAAACTATATTAATGATGTACCTAAATTACTTCCATGCACACAAGTCTAACATTCGTTTAAACACACACACACACACACACACACACACACAAGACTTCTGGGAGCATTTCATAATAAAGTAATTCCTATCTAATTTTTCTTTGTAGATAGATCAAGCACCTCCAAAATACGAATTCCTGTACACCATGAGCACATTACTTAAAATGAACACTTACATGAATTAAGTATATGGACAGCCTTAGGATAAGCTGACATTATAGATTCAGCTAGGTAGGCAACACACCATAGTGCCAAATGGAAAAAGTGTATTTGCAAATAAATTTTTTAAACTATGTTAAGTTTTATAATTAAATGCAGAAAATATAATGATTTGCTAAAATAAATAAGATGTGATGTATTAACACTTCACTATAAAGAATGCATACCAGAACATTTATAAACAGTGAATGAGTCTTATTAGGAATATTTCCTACAACAAACGCTGGTTAAATAGAAATGCATATTTTGAAGCACTGTGAGTGGTATATGTTTTGCCACATACTTTTGTTACCTTAAGGTAGATAACGCATATTTACTAAAATTGGCGTTCATTTTCAGTTGCTGCTGGTATCATGTTTTAAGAAATGTGTACAGTGTGAAAAATTTGAAAATACTCATGAATGAAAAATGTCTTAAAAAATAGCTATTTTCATGGAGTTATGTACAGTCTCACTGTGTAAATTTCAAGGCAAGATTTGTTTCCTGTAAAACAGATCATTGTTCTATGAGAGAATGTTCTTTACTTTGTGCATTTCTTTTCTCCCCTTGCGTTAACATTTTGCTCTAGTCTTTGTTTCTGTGTGCATATAACATGCCAGTTAAAATGAAAACTATCTCACATGTAGAAAAGGAAAGTCTGGAATTTAAAAACCAAGAACTCATAAAATCCTTATTAAATGACACCATCTGATTCAAGTAAAAAATGACTTAAACACTAGTAAAAAAAAAAAAAAAGACAAAACACATTTCATGAAGAATACAAAGATAAATGTCTGCTGAGTGTTTTAGTTCAGATGTTTCAGAATACTGCTGCATGTTTTATGAGGAATTTGAGGGGAAGATTTCATAGCAGAAGGTGTTAATGTGGGCTGTATTGACTTAAGTGGTGACCCAACTGGACTGTGAAACCACGGGATGCCTATGGACTCCAGCTGCTTGTTACAGAGGAACTCCCCACTGTTGTTCAGAAATCTTTCCTCATTTCCTCTCTCCCCAAGCTTCCCATCCTCTACTGGCTCAGTTTCTAGCATTTCAGTATCCTCTTTCCTGCTAAAGAACTTGTCCAACTAACTAGTAACTATTTTTGGTGTGCATTAGCATAACTTTTATTGGGGGCTATATAGCACTATCTACCCAAATTACATCTTTAGTGATCCAAAATTCCACTTCTGGGGATTTATTTGGTAGATAAGCTTGCATTTATGTGAGATGATCCAAGTAAAAAGTTATTTTTTATAGCACTGATTATGACTGCACAAGGTTAGAAACTATGGAGATGTTCACAGCTAAGGAACTTTCACGCAGTGGATACCACTCAAGTGTGAAAGAAAAAAGAGAAAATTATCTCTATACTGATATGGAAGGATCTCCAAGATTAACTTTGCACAGAAAGAGCAAAATGCAGAGTGGTGTGTATGGAATGCTATCTTCAGTGCAAATAAGAGGAAAAACAAGAATACATTTTTATTTACACTTTTTATGTTAACAAGCAATGTCATAACACTCACTAGGTGTCAGGTACTTTATTAATTTAATCCTTGTAACTTCAGGAGGTAGGTATTAACATTACCCCAATTTCAAAGAGAAGGGCAGTAGGAATAGAGAGGTTAAATAATTACTCTACAGTCACACTGCTAGTCACCTAAAGGAGCCAGCATTGACACCCTAAGCATCATATTAAGCAGACTGATTTGAAGCTAAGAAAGGGAGGGTGGGAGGGAGGACTGGATGGATGGGAGACTTGTGTGACTTTTTATATATGTATTTTTGAACCATGTACATGTGTTACCTATCAAAAAGTTGAAATAGAAAAAACTGTGTCTAATCTGCTCAAGTCACTCACTTTTCACATGAGAGGCAGACATCCCAAGACAAGTAATAGTAGCAGCCTCTAGTGGGGGTTTATCAAAGTCTTACCCACAGTCCTCTGAGATTTTAGAATGAGAAAGATTATTTAACCCCGTGAGATAGATTCCGTGCCCTGTGACCCGGGGTGAGCAGCTAACACTTGGGGCGCTGCAGTCTGGGGAGGCTGAGTGCACAGGCCCCCATGGCCCATAGCCCTTCCCTTCACAAGCCCCTTCTTCAGGAGCGCCCGGAGCGCCCAGAGCTGGATCGCTGCCCTGGCAGGGACCCTGCCTATCTTGCTGCTGCTTCTCGGGGCAGCCCGTTACTTCCTGTGGCAACAGCAGGAGGAAAAAAGACTCTGTTCAGAAAGAAAAAGAGCGCAAGAGTTGAGAGAAATGGCATGGAGCACAATAAAGCAAGAACGAATCACAAGAGGTAGCTGACCCTGGGAGTTTATCTGAACCTCTAGCTTACAGGCCAAAGCCCAAAGGCCTCACGCCTATCCCCACTCCAGAGCTGGGTTGTTTTTAAGGTTTATTTTTTAGAGAACTCCCTCACCTGTAACAGTTCATTATTTTCTCTGCTTATTTTCCAGAGAAGCTCCTGGAGGAACTCAGTAAGTTTCCATTCCCCCAGGGACCCAGGCATGTCTTTCTGTCCCTGCTTTAAGAGCCTTGATGCATCTTCCCTGTTCATTCCATTGCAGGATGGAGAATTATCCAGTACGCGTCTCGTTAAGTCTCTCTGACATTTTCTCTGAATCTGAATCTATAACTGTCTGTGCTTGAATAGTTTCCACTCTTAACTTTTTCCCCAAGGTTAGGAAGTGGTCTTAGATCCCTTTGACTAAGGAAAGAAAATAAATGTGCCATTCCTAGTCATTGCCAAAAAAAAAAAAAAAAGAAAAAAGACAAAGAGTGTGACTCATTGGAGTAACACCCAGGAGGAGTGTTTCTTTCTCCCTTTCTTTCTCTCTCTCTTGCCGAGTCTCAAAGAAAAAATGCCTTCAATTTCTCTCTACTAGGGCCACAAAACTCCATAGCCCTGCAAAGCACTGAAGAATATCCAGGGGCACACTTGTAAAGGAAGAGGGAAGAGGTGGATGAAGTGCATTCTCTATGGTAGGAACTTCACTCTTCATTTTACGTAATCTATAGGCTCCAGAGAAGAAAAAGAATAGAAAATAATAAAGAACAAAAAAATAAGAAAAGAGAGTGTGCCTAATAAACAAAAATGGCTTGAACAGTTGTTCAGTTGGTACCAATTTATTCTAACTGGCTTCAAAAACTACTCCCTGAAATTGCTCATTAAATTTCCCAAATTCTTTTCAGGGTAAGGTAAGAAATTACAGATTGAAGTAGAAGGATCTTGCGCGCGCACACACACACACACACACACACGTATATATGCATATAGACATGGTGGCACCTATGCCCAGGTACAAGAGTTTAGATACATTCCCAATGAATCAGCTGAACACCATCAGGAAGGAACTCTCAAAGTGACTGCCATGCACTAGCATTCGACTGATGTTCCTGGATTTGATATTAAGAAGGACACAGTAGAGAGAATTGAACCTGCAGAGGAAGAAGATACAGATGGTCAAAAAAAAAGATAAGATGTATGTAAAAGTAAGGGAATGTGGCAAACTCAAACATGGCAAGTTAAGGTGACATCTCTACTTTCTCTTATTGTAGGGGAGAGAGACCTTGGGCCTATAATGGTGAGTGAACCTGATGCTCTCTGAGTTTGCTGGGATACGTGCCATGAACATTTCAACCTTTCTCTGCTGTGACCCATTGATATTCTCAGTTGCATGAATCAGATTTAACCAAAATACTCAATTTCTGTGTGGTGTGGGGTTGATTTCTGCTTTTCTAGAGAATCTGAGAGACTCCTGACCCTACACACCCCCTTGCAAAGCCTGGCCATGCAGCCTGTACCCTTCATGACAGAGGGAACAGAGCCCACCATTTTTGAGAAGATGCCACCCCTGATCCATCAGAGTTGTAGAGGAGGGAAGCTGGACCCTGGAAGAGGCTCTGAAGAAAATGAGAGAATACAGGTAGTGACGGGAGAATGCAGTGGGGAGAAGTACAAGAATACTGACCTTTTCCTTATCTGCGTCTCCTTCCTTTCAGAATGGAAAAAGGCCCTCTTCAAGCCAGGTGAGTAAATCACTGTATGTTCCCTGGACCAACAACCTGAGGGATTATATTCCTTTTTCCTTTTTTCTTCTCCAACTCCTGTGATTTGGGGAAGAAATGTCCCCATAACCAGGACAGTTTGGGGTAGGCAACATTAAATCCCAATCTGAAAGGTGGGCCCATCTCCAAGACCCTTCCAGCTGAGAGCTCAGGGAACCAGGGCGTATTGCTCTCTTGTGCTTCCTCAGACCTTCCTGGGAAGGAAGACACATAAAGGGTGGAGCTGAGGGGAAGGAGACACACACTGAGTGATACTGCAGGGAGAGTGAGGATGGAAATGTCAAACAGAGGAGGGGATGCCTGCCCAAAGAACTTTGCCCTTCCTAGGATTCCCATGCTACCTACTGTCTGTGTGCCCAGACAAATGTTTCTGAACTTTGGCCTCCACATTTTTCGATGATGACTGCAATCTGTGTTTTGTGGGAGTTGAGGTGAAGACTGATGGAATAATAAATATGCATTGGTCAAAAACCTAGTAAGAAAGAGATGACGAGTTCAAACTGTATGGTTGAAGAGGGTTTGTGGAAAGGAGGGTTAAGGGAAAGCAACAAGGAAAAGTGCAGTACCCCCATGGTTCCCAACATTTGGGAGCTGTCTCCACCCCAGCCTGGGAGGGATAGGGAGGGGAGGCAGTTACTGGAACCCAGAGTAAGAAGTAGCTCAAAGAGAGGGCTTCCTGAGAGAGTCACCAGGCCTTGTTAGAGCCACACCAGCTTCTGCTGGCAGGAAGGAAGCAGGAAATTAAACGGTATGTCTCTCCTTTCTTTCTCCTTCCAATCTCCTATCAGGGCCTCCCATTGGCCAAACCCAATAGCAAACCAGAGGACAAGGAAGCCCAGTGCCACTGTCTTTAGAGGACAGATTTCTGGGGCCCAGAAAAGGGTAGAGAAAGCTGAAGGGCAGAGAGTGAATCTTTCTTTTCTTTTCTCTGTATGGAAAAATAGACTGCAGAAAAGGGGAACTCATTTAGCTCATGGGTGGTCGAATGAAGGTTGAAAATTAACCTCTGATCATAAAGCATTAGTGGGCAGAGTCAATGTGGGGAGAAAAACAAGAAAAATGTAGAAAGAGGATCCTTGCTGCTTCCTGAGGCCACATCAGGGTGTTGGGTTAGCCAGATCCTAATGCAACTCTCACTTCACCCTCCTCTTCCCCTCTGGACACAAGATCCCTGGGGTTTTCTCTTCTGACATTGATGAGAGAGTCACATTCAGGGCAGGCTAGGGACTCCAGGCTCTGGACCCAGGCCTCCTCAGCATGGCCCAGGCCTTGCATGCTGAGGCTCTGAAATCCAGGAAAAATGGTTGACCCCATGGACACTTCCTCAAAATCTCTGCAGTGGATGTGATTCTGGATACAAAAACACCAAACCCCATCCTCCTTGTTTCTGAGGACCAGAGGAGTGTGCAGCGTGCCAAGGAGCCCCAGGATCTACCGGACAACCCTGAGAGATTTGATTGGCATTATTGTGTTCTCGGCTGTGAGAGCTTCATGTCAGGAGACATAACTGGGAGGTGGAGGTAGGGGACAGGAAAGAGTGGCATATAGGGGTGTGTAGTAAGAATGTGCAGAGAAAAGGTTGGGTCAAAATGACACCTGAGAACGGATTCTGGACTATGGGGCTGACTGATGGGAATAAGTATCAGACTCTAACTGAATCCAGAAACAACCTGAAACTTCCTAAGCCCCCTAGGAAAGTGGGGG